>NC_056736.1:199166223-199466223 GCF_019279795.1 Protopterus annectens | reverse complement strand
TATATTTGCTTAAGTTTGGAAAATAATAATCTGACAGGGCATTGATGTTATTATTCATGTTTTCACTCCCCAACCCTATCTCTGTCTCCCTTTTTTTCCTTTTTTTATTCTGTGTGGAAACTGTGGTTTGTCCCATCATTCTTCCACAGGTGGCTGTGGCAGAAGCATCATGGGCAGCACAAACACCGGCACATTGGGTCACAACCTGTCAGTGTTGTCTCCACAAATCCTACGCTACCTGCTCCAGCTGCATAAGGTAGCTCTGCCACAGCTGCTGGTGCAGTGGTACCCACCAGGAGTAGTACTGGACATAGTCATTTTGGCAACTGTCAGGAGCTGACAGGGCTGGTGGTAGGCATCATGGTGAGGGGCTTCAGTACATAAATCAACAGAGTAGAAAAGGTCATGCATCGACTTGCAAAGTCGATGCACATCCAGCACTGACCCAGGGATCTGCAACGGGAGTAAGTGATGACAGTTCTAAGGGTGAATCTCACTGTGCTTATGCTGGACATGGATGTGTCTTAGAGGTCCCCAGCATTTGCAGTCCTGAAAATGTATGCCAGAAATTAATCACCATCAACATCATTGTCTGTCTTTTATGTCTTGTAAGTCTGTGCCTTCTACCTAACCTACCCTACCTACATAACCCTCTTGTTCCTAACCATCATCCCCAACATTCCTGTCTCTACAAAAAAATAAAAAATGGGCACCTGCCCCAATAAGAAATTAATTCGATACATAGCTTTGCACTTCACCTATGTGTCTGCTAGACACAAATGAAATGGTACAGTTGGCTGTACAACGTTATTCTCTTGTTGTTACCTAGCCCTGATGTACTGACTATTCAAAGCCATCAAACTCTAGTTACAAGCATACATTTATGTTGTGAAGAGGTGGATAGCCATGGTGCTGTGCCACAGCCATCATGCTCTTTCCTCTATTCCTAACCCACTGTTCTTTTTTCTGTTTGCCTCCCCATTCATAGGTTCATAGGTTGGTACTAGGCTATCAGCCCTAGGGCCTATACAAGCCTAGCCATAACAATTCCCTGGCTATTTTTTCCCACACTATTTACTTCCCTGGACCCCTGTCTAGCAGGGTGACTGATGTGATCCCCGGGGTGAATTTCCTTTCTCCCATCCAATTGTCAAGGTTCCTTTTGAAAAGGACCAAAGAGGCACTCTGCTTGACATGTATGGGCAATCTATTCCAGAGTCTGGGGAGTCTCTGGGTCAGGAACCTATCCCTCAAGCATGTTTTGTTTATTGTGATGACAAGGTTTAGATCCCTGGAGTATGTGGCTTTGAGGGATTGGGATTTCTTTAAGTGTAGCATGTTCAACAGCTCTGGGTTTGACATGGCCTTGTATGTTAAGCAGAGATCGCCTCTGAGTAGACAATATGCGACAGAGTATAGCTGGAGTTTTTTAAGGCATTCAGTGTAGGGCATCTGCTTTAGGCCTGTGATTCTTTTAGTGAGGTATTTCTGTGGCCTTTCCAGTTGTTGCAGATGTCCTGAGAGGTACATACCAAACGGGGCATTGTATTCTATAATGGGTCTAATGAGGGATGAGTACAGTGGGACAATGACCTCCTTTTTTCAGGATGAAAAGCCCTTAGTGATGAGGTGTGCCACATAGAAGGATTTCCTGACTGTTGTGGTGATGTGGTTATCGAAGGTGAGACCACTGTCCACCTGTGTCCCTGAGTCTCTTATCATACTTTTGGTGTTTAGTGTACTGCCACCTCTATGGTAATTCATGGATACATGTTTTTTTCCAAAGGGGATAATTATACATTTCATGGCATTGAGCTTGAGCCCATGGCTCTGGTACAAAGCATCTGTTTCTGTAAGGCCCTTTTGTAGAGTATCCACATCATTTTGGGGATTCAATAATGGCTCCCAGTTTGCAGTCATCTGCAAACTTTGTTAGCCAGAGTCCCTTAGTCTTGGCCTGTACTTCAGAGAAGTAGATGCCAAACAAGAGCGGTCCCAGGACTGAACCCAGAGGTACTCCACTTGTCACTTGTCTGGAAGTAGATTTGGAGTCGGCTACTTTTACAGTGTGGGTTCTATCAGTAAGCCAGTTAGCAACCCATTGGGTGATGTAGGGATTAATGCCCAGCTTAGTAAGTTTATCTATGATTCCAGAGTGGGAGATGGTGTCAAAGGCCTTGTCAAGGTCTAGATAGGCTGTGTGGACCACCTTACCCTTGTCCATGGCTCTGGAGACTGATTCAAAGAAGTCAATCAGGTTCAGGAGACAAGATCGGCCCTTCACGAACCCAAACTGGGTGGGGTCCAGTGTTTGAAGGTTGCCAATGTCTTTGTTTATAAGTTCCATGATAATACGCTCCATGGCCTTGCAGATAAGGCTTGTCAGACTGATGGGATGGTAGTTTCTGGGATCCAAGGTGGATCCCACCTTGTGGAGTGGGATAACTGTAGCTCTGATCCACTCAGTGGGCACAAAACCTGAGGTGAGGCTATGATTAAACATGACACTTAGATGAGGTGCAAGTTCATATTGTAGTTCATGCAGTACACAGCCCGGGATGTCATCTGGTCCCATGGATGCTGTATTCTTAGCTTTGGAGGGTGCATTTTTTATCTCTGTGGCCATTATTACTGGAATTTGGCAATCTTCCGGTATTGAGATGGGCCATTTAGTGGGGTGAGAGGGGGTGAAGTTGGCACTGAATCGATCTGCCAGGATATTGGCAATATCCTTGGGATCAGCATATTTAATGCCATTCTATTTTAGCTCAGAGCAGATCTGAGCATTGCCATTTAGGTTCTTGACATAGTTATAGAATGCCTTGTGGTTGTCTTTGGAATCTTTGGCAGTTCTCGCCGCTATCCTATCAAACCATTTTTTCACACATGCAGTCTGGTCAAAAAATAGAATCAAATACAATACACACAGCCAGTGATGCCCCCCCCCCCCCAAAAAAAAAGGTGCATTTTTGTTCTCAACATTTGCATGATGCCTGGTACTACACCCCAGTGTTTTGACAGTAAATGATATTTTGTGTCCTATGGCAAAAACTCCCAAACTAGTCATGTTAGCTTCATGCAAATGTGCTGACATCTGTTGACCTATAGAAATGCAGACTGAAAACATTATTGTGAGACAGTTATTCTTGCATATTTATTAGGCTGCAAAATGTAATGTACAGCTTATGCCATGTTACTGTTGTCATTACTGTGATGAAGCCTGATACCTACTTTCTCCTTTGTCATTGCCCCTTCAAATGTGCCATTTTAATGTTGTCAAGTATCACTTCCAATTTGATGTTCTCAGATAATGCTCAGGTTTGTAGACTGCACTTTTTGCATAGTATCAAGGGTTCAAATCAGAAGTATGCCAAACATTATTTAATACTTTTTTTCATTTTAATATCGTGTGTGTAACTGTTGGCAGGAGTGACCTATAAACCAAAAATATTTTTATGTCTCTGTCTTTCTCTATTTCTGTCTTTTCTCCTCTCTGTTTTATTACTTTTTGTTCTTAGCATGTGACCAATGTCTGGTATTGAGCAGCAACTGTAACTGATGGTAAATAGCAGGTCATGTCTTATGACCAACACTGCTGAGTCTTGTCTTCAGTCTCATTAGTATGCTGACCCATGCTACTGTGTTAGCCTTGCTGTGTTATGGAAAGATAGCCTGATTGCACTATATGGTGACAAGTATTATCTTATACTGAACAGGGCGAGGAGTTGAATGTACAGCATATGGGATGTTGCAATTATAACTTTTCATAGTTTTTCCATAGTCCAGAGTTCTACTAATATTAAAAAAACTTGTTCCTTTATGTGCTTCATAATAAAAAAAAATGATAATATTTTCCCAGAAATAAGTGCAAGACATTTTTAACAATCAGGCTTTATGTATTAACATGCATAGTGCACTAGGTATGTCGGAAAAATACTTCTGCTATACACACATAAGATGATAGGATGTATTAAGTTGCATTTCTAAGCATTTTTGAAGCCTTTTAATTATGACACCTGCATCTTTGTTATCATGTAGAGACTGTTTTATTCAATCATGTTATACAAATGCATACAACTGAATATGAAGCAGAACAGCATGCATCAAATACATGGATAATGACCAGATATGAGGGCAGTCTTGGTATGCACCTCATTATCCAAATAATCATCACTTGACTGCAAGTATCATGACACGTGTAAATCATGAAATGCAAGACATTTAATGCAACACACACTTGTTCTGAATTGCATCAGAATCAGAATTGTTTGTATGTCCGTAGTTCATATTTGTGAAAAGGTTGGCATGGAGCAGCATAGACTATTGCATGCACTAATACTTTGACATTAGTTGCACAAACAAATGTGTCAGTGGTGTGCTTCAGGGAGTGATATCTGAAAATATAAAAAACAATATGAATGGCTTGCATTACTTCTGTATGTTGTAATGGACTATTATACTCAAGATCTCTGGAGTTCACTGTGACATTGACTGAGCACTTCATTATGTTAAATCATGTCTGCACTCCAACACATTTAAACTTGCAAATGATGAACAATGGTGTTGGAATTTTTCACACATACTTTCTCAGTGGTACTAAGCAGTGCATCGTCATATATTTGACTTGTCTGTTTGCATTTACACTGCACTTTGTCCAAGCATGAGGAAATAAAATTGAAAATGACACAACAGATTATTATTTGCATACAATCATCCTGAGCTAACATTCAGGACTGCTTGGTTGTCATCAAAACACCATATTTAAAACAGTATATGTCACTCACACTATCACAATGTACTTGAATGACAGGATAGAAATGACAGGATAGATAATGTATCTGAGCAGTATGCAATAATTTGTAATCACCACATTGCTGTTGCTTCTGTTTGTCAAGTCACATGCCTTTTCACCCGAACCTATAATTCACACAAGCTTCTCTGCAACACACTAATGTAGTAATCCTTAATAATGTATATTACTACATATTTAAAGTACAATTCTCCTGTGGTACTTGCAGTTAATGCAATGTACTTTAGATCGTGTAATTAGATTTGCGGGTGTTTGAAAACAGTGTGGACATCCATAGTGGTATGTAGGGCTGTATTCACCAATGCATTTAATAACACATCCACTCAGGTAAAACATTTAACGTGGGAGAAGACTTCCTCATCAATTCCTTCCACTTTGTTAACAAACATCTTCTCTGTAGCACACAGATGAGGTCATGCATCCAAAAGTGCACTATCTCACTCTTTTAGCCAGACTTCTCCTGTGGTGCTTGCAGTTCATACTGTGTTGTCTAGATTGTGTAAGTAGATAGGTAGGTGGTTCAAATCCAACTGTGTTGAAATTGTGTGTGTGTGTGTGTGTGTGTGTGTGTGTGTGTGTGTGTGTGTGTGTGTGTGTGTGTGTGTGTGTGTGTGTAGTGTCAGATAAGTATGGATTCAACAAAAGGTCTGATGTGAATGTTTTCACTCAAGAGATACAATACATCTGGGAGAGGGCTTTTCCATCAATCTCTTCCAATTTTATTGCAGACTGCTTCACTGCAGTGCACTGATAATGTCATCCTTTCAAAAGAGTGGCACTCTCCCACTATTATAGTCAGACTTCTCCTGTGGCAATGTTGATTGATGCTTTGTTCTTTAGATTGTGTAACTGCACAGGAAGGTGGATAAAATCCAAGAATGTTGAACTTGTGTGTGTGTGTGTGTGTGTGTGTGTGTGTGTGTGTGTGTGTGTGTGTGTGTGTGTGTGTGTGTGTGTGTGTGTGTCTAGTGTCAGGTAAGTATGGCTTCAACAGCAGATCTGATGTACATAAACCAGGAGAGGGCCCCCCATCAATTTCTCAACTTTTATCACAAACATCTTCTGTGCAATACACTGATGATGTCATACTTTCAAAAGTAAACTCTTCGACTGTTGCAGGTAGACTTCTCCTGTGGCAATTGTAGTTAATACTGTGTTCTCTAGATTGCGTGACTATATAGATAGGTGGTTTGAAACTATGTGTATGTCTGTGTGTATCTGTACTGTCATCAAAACATCTATTGTGTACACTTCCACTTACAATACATATGCACACTGGGAGAGGGATCCCTCATCAGTCTGCTTCACTTTTAGGCAAAACACATTCTTTGCAACACACTGCTGATGTCATCCATTCAAATGTTCTCTATCTCAGAGCTGTAATCAGACATTCACTGTGGTGCTTGCTGTTAATACTGTGCACTCTAGATTGTGCACATATCTTTGAAGGTAGCTCAAATCCAACAGTGTTGAACTTGTGTGTGTGTGTGTGTGTGTGTGTGTGTGTGTGTGTGTGTGTGTGTGTGTGTGTGCTTGTGCGTGTGTGTGTGCATGTGTGTGTGTTTAGTGTCAGGTAAGTATGGCTTCAACAGCAGATCTGACATATATACAGTTCTACCACTTTCAACCTCTTTCAGCACACGCATCACCCTATGAAAAAAATGATGTCATCCTTTTTAAATGTGCACTGCTACACTTGCAAACCATTGTCTTGCGAGGAGCTTGCAATTTACAGTGTCCTTAAGCTTGTGATCTTAATTCATCTGTCAGTTTGAAACCAGACATTACTGCATAGATTCAGCTGTGTCAGTGTGTGTGTGTGTGTGTGTGTGTGTGTGCGTGTGTGTGTGTGTGTGTGTGTGTGTGTGTGTGTGTGTGTGTGTGTGTGTGTGTGTGTGTGTGTGTGTGTGTGTGTGTGTGTGTGTGTGTTTGAGTGAATATACATGTAGGAAATAATGGTTTCACCCCCAAATCTGAGTGCACATATATATAGCCAGAGAGGAATCTTTCACTAGTTTCTGTCTGTTTTAGCAAAGACAGCTGCTTTGGTAAACAATGGTGAGGCCATTTGCTGAAATGTACATTTTCTCAACCTAGTATAAAGTATTCTCCTGTGGCATGAGGAAATTATACTGTGTTCTGTAGCTGGCTTAGTAAGCCATGATTTTGAATCCTGGATTATACACACATTGCACTTCTATAGTTGCAGGGATGACTGCATAATGCAACACATGTGGTTGGGTATACCTACTGTCATGCAATAGTTTGTGACAAGAGTCCAATCACACCATTCTTTCAATTGGTTTAAAGGCACAAATATGCCTTGCAGCAATAAGATGATGTAATGCCTTTAAATACACCGTATCTTATATCTGTAGTAAGACATTTCCTGTGGTTTATACAGTCAAGACAATATCCTATAGCTAGTGCAGTTCAGTAGGTAGCTGGTCAAAACCAGCAATGGCTAAATAGTATGAGTGTGCACCAGCATACTGCTGTACATGAATTTTATCCATTACACTTTTAATTTGTACAATTACATTGGGAGAGAGCTCCATTACTTTTAGTTCAGAGAACTGCTTTGAAATAATGATGTCATTCCATAAAATATATTCTGTCTCACAATTATGCTAAGTCTTTGCCTGTGGTATGTGCAGTTAATACACAGTTCTGTAGATTGTGGAATTACATAGGCAGTTGATCAACTCCAGAGAAGTACAACATAGTGTGAGCGTACAGACATGGCATGTGCAACATTGCATCAATTTATTTCTAGCTGGTTTATTTCTAAAAAAACCCTTTTAGTACATAGTCGATTTTATGCCGGTCAAATGACACATGGAGTTAATACTGACTTGAATATCATGTGTACCCAGACAGGCAGTGATTCAAATGTGGGAATGGATATGTGCAAAATAGTATGGACAGACAAGTGTAGTTTAGCCAGCCGTCAGTGATACTGGTAAGTCATAGTTGTATGCATAGTAACATTGCTACATCCTTTTGTCCCCTCAGAATGCATTGTATTTGATAAATTAACATCAACAACTTTTCTTCATTGACATCATGAAGTATGTTCTTTGTGACATACTCTATTACTATCTCCTGTGGCAGACACAGTTACTACACAGCTGTGTGGAGCATGTTTGGCAGGGTTTGAATCTGGTAGGGTGTATCAGTCAGACAATTTTGTCATACAGGAGTAGCTTAGTTAAAGACTAAATATATGTCACAGTAAGAGGGCCTCTTTTTAAAGTCTTACACACTATGTAAGGGGAGCCATAATCATTACAATAGAACACTGATGCAATGGGAATATGATACTCTTCAAGTGTATTCTTCATGACACATCAAATGTTCCTCTTTGAACAATACACCTCTCTCTAAGATCTGACCTCTGCATGTGTCTGAGTTTGGCAAGTTATAACTGCTGATTATGTCAGTGAATGCTCACAGGCATTACTTATTTACACACAAATGATCTGCATTGCATGACTTCATGCAAATACTTATATGTCCATTTTATTGTTTTATAGCATAGAGCTTTAAAGGAAATGTTGTCTTTTTCATCATTTCTTAAGTGCCATACTACAAAAGTATCACAAATTGTGAGTGGGCCTGTGTTATGATAGTTTCTAGTGGTTTTATGTTGGGCAGTTGATGTTATTATAGTATTTGCTGGATGTCCTTATGAGCATGCCCAGTGTAATGATAAATTAGATACAGACCATTTATCACAAAGCACATTAAGTAATAAGAGTGCTGCAATGGTTCTTCCCATTTGTTCTTCGTTGTCAAAAAGAAATAGAATTAGCCTGTGAATGGTTGGCTTTGCCACTCCTTCATAACAGAGTTCTTGATCTATGCTCAGAAAATGCCATTTATCACAGGCCAGAGTGAAGCTGGAGTATATGAAATGTAAAATTGTCTACAGATCACTTAGTAAAACAAATTAATGTTTAATCTGGGTGTGATGTATGTTACTGTAGTGTCATACTGCTATTACTGTAGTGTCATACTGCTATTACTAATTTGTTTAACAAGGCTCACTTCAGGGCTAAGTATCAATTACCATATCAAGGTACACTGTATTCATACGTGCACTTTTATACACTTTTTTTTATTTCAACATGTATGTTGGCAGTTGCAGCAGGAAGCGCACACATCATATCATCAATTACAGTAGCTCAAATGCACCATACTCAAATAAAATAATTGTAGCCTGACATTTGTTACACTTCACAAGTAGCTGATGTAATAATAGCATAGTACTGGCATGTAGTTTTGCTTTTCTCATCTACCTGTCTATTTGTGTTATACACATAATACATTCTTTGCATATCAGATCATTAGTCCGTTTATACCCTGGTCGATTTGACACATATGTGTATGTGTCATGTCTTTCTGTATTTTGCTGCATACATGCACAGCATGTGTGAGCAGTCAAAATCTTTCTTTTCTTCACAACATGCAGGTTGCTGCAACAATTTTTTTTTTCCATAAATTAATGTTATTCCTGGAATAATTGCCCTGGTCTCTGTGATTTTTTTCAGTATTCCACATTGTCACAGGTGTATACACTGCCATAACAACATCAGTTGTTTCCTTCTTACACATAAGGCACTGAAAACCTTACAATTCTTTAATCTATATGTATGTTCTAAAATCAATCGTGGATGAAATTTATTACCTTTTATCACCCCCACAATAAACATTATAATGGCAGACTAGTTCCATACACCTGCAACACAAATGAAGTTAAGTCAAGTCAAGTCAAAGTAAACTTTATGTCATTTAGAACTACACATATGTAGCCTAAATGAAATTTCATGCACCAGCTCAATTCCTGAGATTACAATGGAAAGTGAAACAACATATACAAGTAGAGGAATAAACATAACTCTCAAATACACTACTACTCCCAATACATGCAAGAATGAGCAGAGACACTTACCAACACTCATATACAAAAAAATACCCTCACCTGAGTTAAATTAACTACCTTATTTAAAGTAATACAAAACACACTACAGATTGAACAATGCAAGTTATTTGTCTAATATTGCACTTGAGTGAGTTAAATAATACTGACTATGGCTATAATAAATAAATATTGCACTTACTTGGGATATATGTACTATAATATATGCACTATATATATATATATATATATATATATATATATATATATATATATATATATATATATATATATATATATATACATATCATAATTTGTATATTTCACAAACAAATAAAAATTGACTTATTATGTATCCAGACCCCTGGAACTAGTGCTCAAGGTCAGAAGTCTAATCACTGTATGGTAGAAACTGATGTTAAATCCTGTAGTCATGCAGCTGATGCTGCAATATCTCCTCCCAATGCCAAAGTTCATTTGCAGGATGCATGGTTTCCTGTAATATTTTGGTGGCCTTCCTGATGTTTCTTGCAGAATAAAGTTGTTGTATCGATGGAAGACTAGAACCTGTTACCATCTCTGCAACCCTCACCACTCTTTGCCTTCCTTTCTATAACTGTGCAGCTTTCAAGCTAGACTGTGAAGCTGCAGGTGAGGCTGCTCTCTATTGTACCTCTATAGAAGGTAGAGAGAATATGAGGAGAAAGCATAGCTTTTTTCAACCTACTTAAAAAGTGGAGGCATTGCTGCACTTTCTTGACCAGTTGGCTGATACTTCCCAACCACGAGAGATCCTCTGATATGTGTGCACCCAGGAATTTCATACTCTTGACCCTCTCCACACTCTCACCATTGATCCTGAGCACTGGGTGGTTTGTTCTCCTTTTCCAGAGGTCGATGATAATCTCTTTGGTCTTGCTTACATTGGGATGAAGGTTGTTTCCCTCACACCAACTGATCAGAGATGCTACCTCCTCTCTGTATGCCCTTTCATCCTCCTTTGTGATGAGACCCACAACTGTGGCATCATCAGTAAACTTGATGATATGGTTGGAAATGTGCTTAGCATAGCAGTCATGGGTCAAGATGGTGAATAACAGTGGGCTGAGAACACATCCCTGTGGAACCCCTGTATTAACTGTGATGCAATTTGATGGGTTCTTAACTGAGCACACCCTCTGTGGCCTCTCAATCAGGAAGTCCAGGATCCAGTTACACAAGATGTTTACTGATTCCTAAATATGTCAGATTTTCTGATTCCTAAATGTGTCAGTTTTGCTATCAGCTGCATTGTTACCCCTGTATTAAATGCAGAACTGAAGTCTATGGACAGCATCCTCACATAGTTATCTTTGCCCTCTAAATGCTCAAGAGAGATGTGTAGCATTACTGATATGGCATCAGCCATGGATTGGTTAGTTCTGTACGCAAACTGCAGAGGGTCAAAATCAGGAGGTAGGCATAAAGAAAGATGCTTTTTGATCAGCCTCTCAAAACATTTCTTAACAGTGGATTCAGAGCGACTGGTCTGTAGTCATTAGGGCTGGAGGGAGTGGCTTTCTTAGGTAGTGGGATGATGACAGTTTCCTTGTAGCATGTGGGTACTTTTGCCATGGCAAGAGAGGTGTTAAATATTTCCTTGAGCATTGTGCATAGTTGACCAGCACAGTCTTTTAACTCTTTGCTCAGTATGTTGTCTGGGCCAGCAGACGTCTGTGGTTCACTTTCCTTAGCTCTCTTCTTACCTCCTCTGTGATGAGGCTGCGTACTGCATCCTTCTCATCAGTGGGTAGCTTTAGTGACAACCTGTTGTCTCTTTCCTCAAATGTACCAAAGAAGATATTCAAACTGCCCAGGAATTCGATGCTCTCCTCACACTCTGCTGGTCTGGTTTTGTCGTCAGTAATCTCCTGTATGCCTTGCCATAGTCTCCTTGCATCCTTCACATCTTCAAAGTGGCTTGGCACCTTTTTTCCATATTCTCTCTTAGCCTCCTTTATACCCCTCCTCAGATTACCTCTTGCTACACTTAGGGCTGCTTTGTCTTTTGCCCTGTAAGCTGCATCTCTCCTTCAGAAGCTCATATACCTTAGGGGTGAGCCATGCATTCTGGCTAGCTCTAATAGTGATACTCTTTGTATTTTTTACCCCGTCAATACAGTTTGAAATGTATGCCATCATTGCCTCAGTGCATTCATCAATGTTCAGATGCTGATTCACTGTGGCTGCCTCCTTGAATATATCCCAGTTAGTTCTTTCAAAGCAGTCTTGGAGGGTCTCCATAGCCCCCTCGGGCCATACCTTGATTTATTTTTTTGTGGGTTTCTCTCTAACCAGTGCAGGTTTGTAAGCTGGTGATAGCATGATGGTATAATGGTCAGGATTTCCCATATGTGGAATATGCACTGTCTTATAAGCTTTCTTTAAGTTTATGTACACCTTCTCCATGATATTATCTCCTCTTGTAGGAATGTGCACATACTGATAGTAGTGTGGGAGCACTTCTTTCAGATCTGCTTTATTAAAGTCACTAGCTGCCACTTGTACAAAGTCAGGATAATTGCTCTGCAGCTCACCCATGTGATTACATAGTTTATTCAGAGCCTCAGTTGTATTAGCACTAGGTGGGATATACACCACTATTACACTGACCCCATTCAGCTCCCTGGCAAGTACAATAGTCTAGATTTAATGGACAGGAACTCTAAGTTCTCATAGGAGTGTGATAGTATAACTTCACAGTTGCTGCACCATCTTTTGTTAACATAGATGCAGACTCCGCCTCCTCTGGCCTTTCCACACAGTGTATGGTTTCTGCCTGCACGAAACAGTGTAAAATTATCTAAGTTTATTGCATTATCATTTATCTTGTCATGCAGCCACATCTTAGTAATCAAAAATAAGCAAGTATTTCTCACCTTGTATCTTGCCATTCTTGACAGTACCACAAATTTCCCGAGCATAACTCAGGAAATGTATAGTGGAAAACATATAGTTTAGTGTTTATAAATCTATACACCAGTGTATAATTTTAATAAACATAAAAACAAACCAAGCATAACACAGTCAAAAACTGTATTGACTGGTGCCAAGAGTATTTCCTTCCAAACCTTAAAAACATCATTAGATTAAATAAATGCACAGTACATCACATGCTTTGCTAACACTTGTTAACTTCATAATAGCCTTACTATGGTTACAAGTGAGAAAATGACATTAAGTCTTTTTCTGAAGTGCATGGAGCAACTGCTGTAGAAATCATCTATTGTTTTTCATGATAAGTAGGGACTACGGCATACTGTTGGTTACAGGAAATAATTTCTGGATACACATCTGACATGCAATAACTGCAATACATGCAATATCCCCAAATTTATCTGCTTTCCTTACTAACACTTAACTCAGCTCTTCAAACAAATTTTAGATGTATCACATTTTCTTCCCTTTGTTACACTGTAGTGGTGTCTTTCTTGTATCCTTTGTCAGCATTTACTTTTTATTATATACAGGTGTCTAAAAGTGGACCGCATCACTTGTACAGATAAAAATATATAAAAAAAAACTAAAAACAATGCCTCCAACCAGTGTAACAACAAAAGCGCAAGCACAAAAAAAACTGTAAATGGTGGATGCCACTGGAAATCTTCTACTATAAGTTTATTTGCCAAAGGTTAAGCGCTTTTGGCCAGAACAATGGCCTTCTTCAGAACAAACATATTTCTCACATACCATCTTTAAAAAACTCAACTCAAATCAAATGCACCAATCAAAAACTAGCTTCAATTAAAGACATTAAAAGTAAAAACCATATACAAATTCAATGATACAAATAAATTATGTGCATATGTAATGTATAAACATACAACATTATAATGAAATAAAAACTTGACCAATCATTTACATTTGTCATAATAAGCCTTTCTTCACAAAACAGCGTTATAGTTAACCCCACTGTTTAACCCAGGTGTGTTGCAGGCATTCAACAAAATCTGACACTGAAACTCCCTATAGTCAAGTTCCCCTTCTTTGTCTCCATTAAAGTCACTGGGAACATGATCAATAATTGCAAAATAAAATTTCTTACATTCAAGGTATGCCAAAGTGTGCTAATACAATGTATTATCTAAATTTTTCTTTTTAATGGCATAACAATGGTCATAAATCCTGTTCCTCAACTGTCTGTTGGTCTTACCAACACAAAAAGAAAAACAGATAGGGAACTTAGTCAAATATACCACATAGGTGGAACCACATGTAAAAACACCAGGAACCTCCCAGATTCTACCATGGGTCGTCACTTCAAAAAAGGGACCTACTGCAATATACCTACAATATTTGTAACTCATACACTTAAAAGTGCCCCTTTCTGATGCTGTACTTTTTTTTAGTGGTTACCGTCTAACAATTATTTGAAAGTTTTTGCCGTTTTGTTAATGAAAGAGGGCACAGCACCCACCACTGCTTTGGTCTCACTATTAGTTTCTAAAATCTTCCAATTGTTGGCTACAATGCTTTTAATGGCCTTACTGTCTGTAGTAAAAGTTTAGGGCATAGACGTGACCCAATCTTTATTCTCCTTATCTCTAACTTCCATATTTTTATTAGTAACATCTGTTCTTAATATGCCATCAACTATTTTGGATGGATATCCTGTTTTTAAACTTAAGGTGCAACTCATTGACAAGGGCATCCAACCTTGCAACATCACATGTTAGCCTAGTGAATCTAACTGCCCTTTTACTATATTATGTTTCACATAGGTAGAGCACATACTAGAATAATGTAGCAAGCTGTTACTTGTCACATTTTTGTAGCTAATGACAGAGCCTAGCCTACTCATCTCTGTTTGCTTGAAAATCTCTAATTCCAAAAAGCAAATTTTTAAAAGACTCCAATTCAAGGAAAAGGTAAAAAAAGAGGTGATTTTATTAATATTATTCAAAAATTTGGAGAGTTCTAACTCTGCCCCCTTCCATGAAAAAAAAAATTATCAATAAATCAATGATAACACAACATTTTGTCTCTACCCTTGATCTTTGACATAATGTTGGTTCCCAATAATCCATCACCAAATTAGCATAATTGGGAGCCATTTTTGCACCCATGGCTACACCTCTTGTTTGTAAAAAATATTTCTTTTCAAAAACAAAAAAGTTGTATAATAAAATATTGTCAATACAGTCCAGCATGAACTTGCATTCATCCACTTCAAACAGGTTACTTCTAATCAACATGTTTTCAACCCATTCCAGACTCACTTCATGTGGAATGCATGTATATAAAGATGCTACATCAACTGTCACCAATAAATCATTACATTCCACATTCTGGTCCTTGATCTTACTCAAAAAAATCAAAAGAGTCTCTAATAAATGAGTCAGTCTTTTGAACTAACCTTAACAATGCTCTATCTATAAACTTTGAACAAGGTTCTAACTTTGATGTGGGTGCTATGACAATCGGCCTATAGCGCTTAACCTTTGGCAAATAAACTTATAGGAGGAGATTTCCAGTGGTGTCCACCATTTACAGTGTTTTTTGTGCTTACATAGATAAAACTATACTTAATTATTGTCAGCTCTACACTAATTTATTTATATCTAAATACACTTCCTGGGTTAAGCTTCCCCTGCCTCTGAATTGTGTCATCTAAGTTGCCCTTGTCTAGTACTATGCTATCTGTGAGCACTTGCTTACTGGCATTGATTGCCTATACAACCTGCTGTTTGTATAGTGAGCTCAAGCCTCTGTGCACCTTCTCACAGTCACTAGTAGGTATTCTTGCCCTGAACAGGTGCTGCAGAATGTGTAGGCTTGCATAGTGGCCTCCATATTCAGTGAGCACCACTGCTTGTTGCACTAACATGAACAGAGCTTTCAGATTAAGCACGGTGTGTACATGCATGTTAATGAATGCCTGGGACTGTTTAGTCAGTTCTTTACTGGATGGAGGACTTTCCTACTCTTGTTCATGTTTATGGAAAAGAAATGGTCGTTACTGTTCTCTGCTGATTCTCTAAAAAGTCAATACTTGGTATGGACTTTCCTGTGAGTGAAGGAGGTGGAGGCTGGGAAGCATTCTCCATTTCGTGTTCCTTCCACTGGACTGGGCTTGATTCAAAACAGCAAGCTCTGCATTGAATAGCACTTAAGTTGAATAGCTAATAATTGTGCACAGTTATCACTTTTATCATTCATGCTGATCTTTTCAAGGAAAAGTATAAATGAAAGTATCATACTAATCATTGGTAAAGCACATAACTATCAGTATCATGAATAAAAATGAACTCTCAAAAGTGAAATGGAGCAATGTGAATGAAGAGCATTATTACTTTGCTTTTCAAATATCTAAATAGATATGGAGATGATGAAATCATTTATACAAACCACAACTACACCATAAAGTACAAAAGTGTTTCAATCATTTTAAACAAATTTAGCATATAAAGAGTTCTAGTTTTTACACAGAAATCCGTGGCAGGGGTTATGGTTCATTGTACTTTTTTGCAAATAGTCTTGAATAGAACTTCAAAATACCACAATAAATAAACATATCTATACACACACACACACACACACACACACACAGATATATATATATATATATATATATATATATATATATATATATATATATATATAAATATATATATATATATATATATATTTATGGACCCCCTACAAAATCCCGAACGTTCACATTCCTGATGACCAAAATACTGAGACCAAAGACCCGAAACACCAAAACACCGAAAAACCAAATCCGCAAAATTCAAAATCGCGAAAAGTATAACAAACATACAGCGCACACATAGACATTCACACACCTTCTCCAGAACACAAACAAACAAACCTACACTACAGACAAGCAGGGGAGACAGCCCACCTGCACCCCCATGTGGGGTCTGTGCCCCCCACACTCCCCTACTTAAATATTCTAACTCCAAGGTCACATTACACAGACACACATGAAAAAAAACAACACACACAACCATTCCCCTCGCACACGCACATCACATTCACAACACACACTTACACATACACTACAACCCCTAACCAACACACACACAGAAATACTTACCCTACCTTCCACCTACCCATTCACAAACTGTAACACCAGAACTGAGAATTTCAACATCTCCGATTATCGGGATTTTGAATTTCGCGCTTCTGATCTTTCGATATTGTGGGGTTTCGGCACTCTGGTCTCGACAGTTTGAAATTCGATATTTCAAACCTTCAAGATTGTGTAGTGTTCTCATATATATATTAGAAACAGACAATTTATGATTCACAATTACTAAAAACATGAATGCACCTCAACTTAAAATAACCATCTTACCTTGTCATTTGAATAGTGATAATGTCATATATTTCAGGCTTGGCAATAAAATAACAACAGCAATATTTTAGTTTACTATTTTTGAAGTCCAAACTAGTATTTAAATAGTCTTACCTCCAGTAGCTCATGTAATATATTTAATATAAAATTGCTTGCTTTTATAGCAAATGTTGAAGTAATTTGGCATTATTTATTTTATGTGCAAATGCAAAATAATACATAGTTTCTTGCATTCATACTTTGACTTAGTGATACTGCCTGTAATTTAAAATAGTGGATAGAACTGTAAAGGTGCATGTGCTGTTTGGAAGATAATTAGAAATCATTAACTACATTTATGCGTGGATGGCACAAGTAATATGAGATGCTGTCTTTACACAAATTAAAAGAAATGTAAAATACTCAGAAAGTCAAAAACTGCATCTTCAGTGTGTTATCAATAATAAAAATATACTCTGCTTTTTTATAATAAAAACAAATGGAATCATCTGGAAAATGATAGATAAGGGACGTGTCAAACAATTTCAATTACAGCTAACAAAAAAAGTGTTTTAATAGCAAAATGCTTAAATTGGCTAAAAGCCAGAATTGCCCAAATAAACATTGTATATGCTTCACACTAGTCAACATGCAATCCTTCTCCTGGGTATACAAATTTAAAGCTTTTAGTGGGTTTATCATGCCGGATTTTTATGGTCCAGCAAAGCTACCTTATCACTAAAGGCACATTTGGTGAGGAGGACTGCTTCAAAGTAAATATCAAGCATGCCTGCACCTTTGATATTTCTCTGCCTATTTGCTAATTTGTAATACCAAATAGCAGAAAAAGTGTCATCTGAACACAAATATCATAGCTAACTCCACATGAGGTGGAAAACCATGCATGTCCATCTTGTAAAGTACATCATAGCTTCATTTGAAGAATGTTTCATGTATTACTGACTTTCAGGCAATTTTGAAAATATAAATATAATTTCAAACTGCCTTGTAAAATAATCAGTAGCACTCCAGTTGTATCAGACCCAGTGCAATGCACTTTTTTTTTCATAAAATTATGCTACACTTTCTTTCCCAATGCAGTATGTGCATTGTATCTTGTTATTCCTAAGCAGCAAAATGTTCTTTTTTCAAAAGATTGCTTCATTTATACACATGCCAACTCTTTTCTGTCATTTCAAGACTAACACTTGCATGTTTATACATTTAAAATGCCAAGTTTGATCCATGATAACCCTGAAGGAATGTGCATTGTTGTACTGTGTAATATGTAGTTGTTCATAAGAAATGTTTTGCAAAACCACAGCAGTTTATTTATATTTATTACTTCTGGCTTTTATTTGGGGTGTTCATTTAACAGGCAAGCATAGCAAATTTTCCTGAATAACATTAAGATTTAAAGGTGTTAATAATTAGTTACAAAACAAGTCTGTTTAAAGTAGTCCAACATTTTGGATGCAAAGGGCTAAATCTAAACTACCTATAATGATTATTTATTTTTATGAATGGCAATGCATTTCAAATTGACTGGTACATGCTGGTAAGCCAGAATATTAGCAATGATAGCCCTTATTTATAGTTCAACTACAGTGCAACTAACTCTAGGCAAGACAGCAATCCAAATTGTAGCTTTCTACAGATCCCCCACCATGTCCCAGGATTCCCACTCCTCATTTCTTGATACACTGGAAAATATTAGGGTATAACCTAACACCCTAATAATGGGTGATTTCAACTACCCCACCATTAACTGTGAAAACTACTCATGTACCAACTCTTTTGCTCAATGTTTTCTGGAATTCATAAATTCCAATGCCTTGGATCAACCTATCCACACCCCCACCAGAGGCAGTAATAGCCTAGACTTGGTCATTACCAGCATGGGCAACCGGTGTTTCACATCAGAGGTCAATTTCTTGTTGGTCAGATCCGACCACAAGCTAATCACCATAGACATCCACATCCCACCCCCCCCCCCACCCTCCAGTAGGGAAACCACCGTAAAAAAATTTCTCCAAAGCCAATTTCATGCTTTTTAAGATAGAAGTGGCAAACTTCACGACACCCATGCAGACAGACAATAGAGGTATGACTGGTGAATCCTACACAAATGCACTTTATAAGCACTTAGACGAGTGTATGGATCATGCAATCCCTAACAGAACCAAGATGCTATCCTCTAAAAAAAGGAAGCCAATCTGGTGGTCCCCTGCCATAAACAAACTCTACATCAGAAGAAAGAAACTGTTGCAAAAAAGAGTAAAATCCCATGATTGGAGAAACTCCCTGGTCAGCCTCAGTAAAAAGCAAAGATTCCTCATAAAATCCTCCAAAGCTAGTTACGAAAACAAAATCACCACTGATTCTAAAGATAATCACAAAGCATTCTATAGCTATGTCAAGAATCTCAATGGCAACACTCAGATCTGCTCTGAGTTACAGCAAAATGGCACTAAATTTACAGAACCAACTGATATTGCCAGCATCCTGGCAGATAGGTTCAGTGCTAACTTTACCCCCCTCTCACCCCCTAAAGGGCCCATCTCTATACTGGAAGAATGCAACGTTCTTGTAATCACAGCTGCACAGGTAAAACTCACACTCTCCAAAGCCAAGAACACAGCATCTATGGGATCTGAAAACATCCCAGGCTGCATTCTACATGAACTACAGAACGAACTGGCACCCCATCTAAGTACCATGTGCTATCATAGCCTCACCTCAGGCTTTGTGCCCACTTAATGGCGCACAGTGATGGTTATCCCACTCCACAAAGGGGGAGTAACCATGGACTCCAGGAACTACTGCCACATTAGCCTGACGAGCCTGGTCTGCAAGTCTATGAGATGTGTCATCATGGAACTTATAAACAATGACATTGGTAATCTCCAAACTCTGGACCCCACCCAGTTTGGGTTTGTAAAAGGCAGATCATGTCTCCTAAACCTGATAGACTTCTTTGAAGCAGTCACTAAAGCTGTAGATGAGGGTAAGGTGGTTCACACAGCCTATCTTGATCTAGGCTTTCAGCACCATACCACACTCTGGAATTATAGATGAACTCACTAAACTAGATATAAATCCCTATGTCACAAGATGGGTTGCCAATTGGCTCACTGACAGAACCCACACTGTGAAAGTAGCAGACTCCCAATCCGACTTCAGACCAGTGACAAGTGGAGTACCACAGGGTTCAGTCCTGGGTCCTATTCTGTTTGATATCTACTTCTCAGAAGTACAGGCTAACACAGGAGGTCACTGGCTAATGAAGTACGCAGATGACTGCAAATTAGGAGCTATAATCAAAACTCCTAACAATGTGGACATCCTACAAAAGGGCCTCACTGAGACAGATGCCTGGTGTCAAAGCCATGGCCTCAAGCTCAATTTGGTAAAAACTCTGTACCCATGAACTACCACACAGGCAGTTGTCTACTTAACACTGAAAGTGTGATAAGAGACCTTGGGACACAGGTGGACAGTAGTCTCTCCTTTGATAATCACATCGCCACAGTAGTCAGGAAATCTTTCTATGTGGCACACCTCATCAGAAAAGGTTTCTCATCCAGGAAAAAAGAGGTTATTGTTCCCGTCTACTTGTCACTCATTAGACCCATTACAGAGTACAACGCCCCTTTTGGTATGTACCTCACAAGACATCTACTACAATTAGAAAGGCTGCAGAAATACCTCACAAAGAGGATTACTGGTCTCAAACAGATGCCCTATACAGACTGTCTCAAAAAACTCCAGCTTTATTCCGTTGCATATCGCCTACTCAGAGGCGATCTCATAGGTTCATAGGTTCATACTAGGCAATCAGCCCTAGGCCATTTATAAGCCTAGCCACAATGTGTTTGGCTTTTGCCACCCATTTTAAATTTATTTTGCTATGCCCTTTTTCGAGGTTAGTATACTGTGCCTTTGTCTAACAGTGACACAGAAGTGATACCCGGGGTAAACCTACGATCTCCCATCCACTCATCAAGATTCCTCTTGAAGAGAGTCAATGAGGGACTCTGCCTAACCTGGACTGGGATTTTATTCCAGAGTGAAGGGAGCCTCTGGGTTATTAATCTGTCCCTCCAGCATGTCCTATTTATTTCAGTGCTGATGTTCAAGTCTCTCAAGCCTAACATATAAAGCTATGTCAAACCCAGAGCTGTTGGACATGCTCCACTTAAAGAAATCCCAATCCCATCTGAGCTACACGCTCTAGGGACCTAAACCTTGTCACCACAATAAACAGAACATGCTGGAGGGATAGATTCCTATCCCAGAGACTTCCCATACTCTGGAACAAACTACCTATCTATATCAAACAAAGCTCCTCACTAGCGCTCTTCAAAAAAAATCTTGATGATTGGATCGGAGATAGGAAATTCACCCCGGGGATCACTTTTGTGGCTCTGCTCAACAGGGGCACAGGAAAATAACTATCTTGGGTGGTGAAAGCTAGGGTACCTTTTTGGCTAAGCTTATATATAGCCCAGTACCTGCCTATGAACCTATGAACCTATGTTGGTCTGGGGAAGTAGATTTACAGCACCTATAAAAAACTACATTAGAAAAGTCATGCATTTGCAGCGTATTAACACACTTTATAATTCAATCTGAAATGCTGTTAATATGATTACTGAACAAATTCTTACAGCTGACAATCTTGTCAGAGATTAGTCTTCAGATTATAAAAGCTAATAGAACACATATTTCAAAGTAATAATGCATTATAAAAAATATATAAGCTTATGTAAATGTCTTGAATTCTAGAACTATTAAATGCATTATAAATTAGTGTGCATCATTCAGATTCAACAAACTCTGGGATTGTTTTGTAATAAGAAGGGATAATGATAACATTAAAGAAGTTTATTGTAGAGGCAGGCATATATGGCAATACAAATTAAATATAAATATTACAGAGACAGAACTACTGTTTTAATGTTTCTCAGTTGTGGCTAACATTATGATAGCAGATATCACAGCACATGTCATCTCTGTGATTTCATGTTCAAATGTCTTTTGTCCAGACAAACAAAAATAAATAAATAACATTTTAAAAAATGGGCAGCTTTTTATTGAAATTATGGCATGATAAAGAAATATTTCAAAATCTTGTCTATGGAAAAGGGGAAGGGGAAGAGCAGAAAGAATGTTGGACACATCTGAGAGGTAAGACCAGGTATATCTAAGGAATGAACTATTTAGAAAAAGATGATCTTCACTTCTCACTAAAGAACAAATAAGATACTTTGAAATGAAGGTCCAGGAAAATCAGATTTATTCACAGAATTTGTGACAGATCCTTTTGTAGAAGAAAAAAATAATGGCACAGAAATGAAACACATTAAATGTGCACAACATAATGATGGCACAACTCAGATAGTATCCCTAATGTTTGGAAATGATGTACAAGAGATCATTAGCAGACTGCAAGGGCCACAGTTCTCCTAATTGCTGTGTATTTCAATTAGATTGTGTTGCAAGTTTTTGCAGTACACATCCTATAACTCTTTTGAAAGAAAATAAGCTGGGAACAATGCAACTGTTATTTCAGAAAGGAAATTAAGGAGATGTGAACTATCCATTACTAAAGCTTCACTGAATTATTAAAAATATAAACAATTTTTTAAAACAAAAGTAAAATAAGCTGCAATGTACTAATCCTTTTAGTAAGCATAAATATTTAAAAGAAACGTAAATTGCGAAGGCAAAATTGTGCTTCTGTTATTGACGGAATGTACTGCAGTGTAAAAGAAAAAGCAGTTCTGCTGTGTGCAATCCTGCAGTACTTGTGGACCAAGAAATTAGCTCGGAACCGCTAGGCGTCTCTTTTACAGGGTTTCCAACCTGTACGTTCTAAGTCATAATAGTAACTGAAAATAGGACTAGATAATGTACAGGATAAAAATAAAGAAAAGCCAACTTAAGAACTTTATCTTTTCTACTCACCTAGCTATCACAGACCTGGTGATACTCATGGTCTAGTTTTAGCCTATCATAAGCTGTTTCCCTCTCACTACCCAGTTACATGTGCAAGGTTAGAAATAAACCTACAGTTTCCACCATTTTTCAAAAATCCAGTGCTCCTAGACTCAGTCAGCAGCTCCCGGCACAATGCGGTACTTAATTCTTTGATATATATCATCCTGCTAGTCATTGTATTTGTTCTGCATTGTGTTATTGTGACTATAACACTGTAATAAGCTTCCTGAATACAGAACTTATAGCGTTCTGTTCTTATATGTGTTATTGTGACTATCTTACTAATTAGCTTGTTGAATACAAAACTGCTAGCTTTCCGACATTGCTACCAGGTATTAAGGCAGACTAAATGTAACCAGAAATCAGCTCTGAAATGCTAGGCGTCTCCTTTACAGGAGTGCCAACCTGTATGCTCTAAGTCATTAAAGTAACTGAAAATAGGACTAGATAAAGTACAGGATAAAAACAAAGGAAAGCAGACTTAAGAATTTTATCTTTTCTACTCACCTAGCTATCACAGACCTGGTGATACTAGTGGTCTGGTTTTTAGCCCTGCTATGCTCACCCTCGCTGTGCTCAGGCTCGCTCCGCACCTCACCCTGTCCCAAATTCCACCCACCCCTTGATACACTAAATTTATAAGACAGGAACCACACCCGCTCCCTCTTTATCCAACCAAAACTCATAAAATAGACCCCCCCTTCTTCTAGCCCTCTTTACTTTCCTTCTCCACAGCCTGTGCATAAGTTAATAGCTTTACAATGGCACAGCCACTATTATTGTTAACACTTAAAGTAAGAATTATCTATACCCTGGTCCCATTGCTTATTATCCCTTATATTCTCACTGCCTATGAACATAATAGCCACCTAGGTTTCCATCATCCTCAAGCCCAAACTACTATCATGATGGTATCCAACAACTTATTTAATACATTCACACACCTAACCCCTCACATACTAAATACCTTTATCCTGCTTGACCCAGTCAGACTAGCCATAAAACTAAAAGATAACTTAGTCTAATACTTAAATATCTAAAACTCGTTATTAGACTACAATGCAGCCAACCATGGATGGAGACATCCACCCAAACCCTGGCCCATCTCCTTTTAAAAGTACTGCAATCAATACCACTTTTTCCACTAAATTACTATCCATAAACAAACCCGCTAACTCTCTCCTAATTAGTCACCTAAACATTAGAAGTCTAAATAACAAGATCCATCATCTTCATGTCCTCTTGGAAACTCTCTCCCCAGACATACCATGTCTCACTTAAACCTGGCTAAAACCCTCAACAAGAGACAATGAGATAATCCCTCCAGGCTACAACATACTAAGGCTTGACCATACAACTAGGAAAGGAGGTGGGGTAGTACACTGGAAATGAAATCCATCACCCCAAATACAACTCGAGTAGATAATCCTGAAATCCTCATTACTAAACTACAAACTAATAAGGACAAATGCATATACATAGTCTGCGTTTATATTCCCACCAGGTAATAACATAAGCTCCCTTGAAGATTTTCTTTACTGGCTGTCAGATAACTACCCCCAAGAAACTATTGTGCTCTGTGACTTTAACATAGATTGTTACTCTTGCTCTACAGATCCACCTAATCTTCATGTTAACCTCTACAGATTCAAGCAGGTCATATCATCCCCCACTAGAATCTGGAAATCCAACAATAAAAAAAGTACCCTAGATTGGATACTCATTAATAGTGATCACTATATGTATAAGGCTGGGAGCCTGCCTGATGACATAAGTGATCGCTTTCTTAACTAAAGCATTCAAATGGTCAGTTCTAAAGCATCATCCACTGGAAGAGGCCGTAACCTACTTTAATACCAAATTGCTAGCCATCCTTGACATACATGCACCAGCTCGATTGAATAGAATGAAAACAAGAGTTGTCCCATGGCTCTCTAAAGAAACCAGGCAAAAAATGTCAATTAGAAACAAAGCCTGGATAACATGGCATACCACAAAAGCCCCTGCTGACCAACATCCTGCTGACCAACTTAGATATATTCAACTAAGGAATGATGCAAAAAATCCATAATAATAGATAAAAAACTACTACTGTCATCTACAACAGAAGTACCAAAACCATACTCAAAAATTTTGGGCAGGAGTAAACAAACTCTCAGATCCAGGTCATTCCTCCACTCCATCCCCCTCAGCCATGAACCAAAAACCTCCAGAATTAGTAGCCAACACCTTTAATAGCTTCTTTACAGAAACCATTCAACAGCTAGCTAGCCACCTATTGCCTGGTTGCCCAAACCCTACTGATTCATTACCTTGCTCCCAAATCTCCTTTAACTTCCAACCAGTTCCTACCTCACTTATTACAATTCTAGTCAAGAAATTAAAGCCAACTACCCTATCCGCAGATCTACTCCCTGCTGAGTACCTTCAAAAAGCCGCAGAAGTCATAGCTTATCCAGTCAAGATCCTGATTAATAAAACTATATCTGAACCTATCATCCCCTCTGTTTGGAAGACATCCCACGTAATCCCTCTCCATAAAGGGGGCACCTCCACTGAACAATCTAACTATAGACCTATAGCTATTCTGTCACCCCTAGCAAAAATAATGGAAAAATGTATCCAGAAACAACTCATGAGCTACCTTATCAAGAACAATCTCCTGACTAACACTCAGCATGGTTTTAGATCATTCCATAGCACTACCTCTGCCCTACTCTCCTTTACTAATATCATTAACCAAAATCGGAACAATAACAATAACAAACTCTCCTCTGCCCTCTTTCTAGATCTTTCAAAGGCCTTCGATATAGTTAACCATCAACTCCTCATACTAACACTAAAAACCATCTCCCTTGACAACTAGTCTCTCAGGTGGTTCCAATCATATCTGAATGGTAGACACCAAGCTGTCTTATGGAAGGACACATTATCTCCCCTACTATCCATCACCCTGGGAGTTCCCCAGGGATCTATATTAGGACCACTCCTATTTCTTGTCTTTATTAATGACCTGCATAAGGTCATCCCAGATGCAATCTGTGTCCAATATGAAGATGATTCAACTTTTTTATGCTCAGCCACCACTCCCAGGGGCCTTCAGATAGTTTCTCAAGCCACCTTTAACACAGTAGAAGAGTGGCTCCTTAACAGACAACTCTTATTAAATCCAAACAAAATGAAACTATTACTTTTCTCCCCCAACAGTAGACACACCTTACCAGCCATTACTATAAGGTCTAACAAAAGGACCATCATTTCTTCTGACCCCTCTACCAAAATCTTAGGAGTAATTGTTGACAATAACCTCAAGTTTGATGCACACATTAGTCAAACTATCAAGACTGTCAATAAAAAACTTGGATCTCTCTATAGGATAAAGCCCTTCCTAACTCCACTAGCTAGAACTGTCATTGCCCAAACACACTTTCTCTCCATCCTCCTTTATGCATCATCTTTATTTACAAGCTTGAGTAAGACTAACCTTAACAAGCTATCTAGTTCCTATAATAACATTGCCAGATTTGCCACTGGCACAGCTTTCAGAACCCATCACTGTCTCAACATAAATTCTTTAGGGTGGCTTGAATTACCTAATCTACTTCTGGTCAATCAACTGCTAGTAGCTCGCAAGATTCTGTATCAGCCTGAAAATATGCCCATGCTCGTTAACCTAATCACTCCCTATAGTAACCTTAGGGTACTATGCTCATCTGACATACTCTTAGTTCAAACTTTTAAAACTAATAATTTAGCTGGAGAATCACTGTTTGCCACCTCTGTGGGCAAAAGCTGGAACTCCCTTACTGCCAACCTTATTTCAGAACTCTCCACAATGCAATTCAGGAAAAATCTAAGACAGTACTTCAAAATACACTGGCTGTGCCCATGCACAAATCCAGACTAACTAATACTGCATGCTTGTATGCTACAACTAGGTTGTCTTCCTCTACTCTGAGTACATCCCATGTTTTTGTCTAGAACCTAATAACAATGTATTAATTGTTAAACTGATGGAGTATGAATTTATGAATGTTTTGGAGTATGAATTTATGAATGTTATTATCATATACTGCTTTCAGCCTTACAAAAGATTACAATAGATTTTCATCTAATATGTAAACTTACATCTTAAATATTGATCTTGACAAATATGTATGTCTGGAGCTTTTCTCTCTGAGCCTCCGCTGAAAATGGGCATGTATCCAGTCGGACTATCCCGGTCAACAAATGTAACATAAATAAATAAATAAATAAATAAATAAAATTTAATATTTGTTAACTATGTAGGTGAACAGGTCTGTGGACTTTCTTTGTCATGACCTGGGACATCTATCAAACAGTGACTGCTTAGAACTAAATGTTACAATGCAAATATTTAATGATGGGTTTAATTTAAGGGCGCACACAGGAAATAAAATGTTAATATGCGAGTATATTAGTTGGCAAATACACAAAAAAGTGTTTGTACCCTTGCAGGTTCTCCATAAGGTATACATGCAGTGGCATATATTGCTTTGCAGGCATTTTGTTTCAGTGACTTCACAAACAAACAAAATGTAGGTATTCAGAGAATAATAAACTATAAGTGCCAAATGTGACTAAAGAGAGCATAGAAAAGGGAATATTGTACTCCAGCATAACTAGGAATAACATGGTGACCACCTTGAGTGCATCTGAGAGTCAGGCCACTGAAATCAGGGGCAGTGAGAACAGAACATCCAGTAAAACAGCTCAGTCCATCTTCAGAAGATCTGAAAGTCCAAACAGCCCTAAAAATTCTGGAGCTTGCACTTGACATAAATGCCTCAAAGAAGTTGAGAAAGTAAAATAGCCTGAGGTGCAAAGAGTGACAGCAGAGAGGGAGAAAGAGACTGGAAGCAGGAAAATCAAGAAAGAGAGAACCAAGCAATACCAAAGGTGCAATGAAAAAGTGAGAGGGGCAGTACCAGCATGTCGGGGACATGTTGGCCCTTCATCAAAGACACATTTAAGCATTAAGCCCAGTATGCCATGGTCAGTGTTAAATTGCTTCCTCAATATAAAGACAAGGATTCATAATTTTATTTTGGCATTTGAAAATATGCATAATCAGCACCTAAACTGACCAGGAGCAGTGAGTGGGATTTTTAGTGGTAAACCTTTGAAATTCTAAGACTCTTTAATGCAGGTCTCAGAATAGTAAGAGTGAATGTCAAAACGTGGATTTACATACACTAACTCCAAGAATGTCATTTCTTGGAATATTCCCTATTCTCTGAGGTATGGCAATATTGGAGTTGGTGTATATAAGTTCAGGAGGTGTGGGGAGTCTGTTCCACACATTGACAGTACAGGGGAGCCATGCTCCCTGTACAAAATAACTTTGAATGAGAAAAGCAATGCTCAAACTCAGAAATTCTAGGACAGGAGAAATTTAATCTGACAGCCAGAATCATAGTAGCACTATGCCTAAATGATATCAGTTGAGAGTTATAATAGTAACACTGGGTAGCCATTTGGTGTACATATTAATACCGTCAGACATGTGCAAGCTGTTAAATGGCTGATACATGAACAGATATGTGTTTAGAGCAATATCTATAAACATATTAACAGGAGAAATGTCATACTGTTTACACATTACAGGGTACACACTTACATCACTACATATATGAGAGAAGCATTGCAATCTAGAGTAAGCTGCTCAAATAATACTTTCCTGAAGGTTAATATTGTAACACTGATGTTGTACCTTCTGCATTATATTGCACTTCTTGACAATAATTAGCATGACAATATCACTATTTATGTATGTGGAATTATGTAATGATGTTGATATATATATATATATATATATATATATATATATATATATATATATATATATATATATATATATATATATATATATATATATATATATACATAGTTAACTTAGCAAGGTACATTATTGCCACATGACATGGTTTGGGGATTGGAATCACGTGTCACAGTATGTCATGCTATAACGATCATCTATGTATAGAGTTCATATGAAAATGCACAGTTTGCGTTCTTATTTATTTGTACATGAAGTTAATTGTTGACCTCATAAGTAGGCTAGTCCAAGGAAACCTTTTCAGCCATGACCTGAATGCAAGGCAGACAGACTCATAACAAGTATGCATAATACAGACAGTGTCAGTAAAACATAAATGGTCATTACAACATTGAGGTTTAAATAAAATAAGCATTATCATTTGAATATCTCATAGACAGTCACTATGAACTCAATAAAACACATTTTATGGAACAGCATTAATCAGAATCAAACATTGATTAGCCATTATCAAGTTAACATATGCAAGGGAAAGTTTTTATAAAGTGAGACTGAAAATAATAACTAAATAGCAAATAAGTGTTTTTATTTTTTATTTTTTGTCATTTCATTGCATTGGGTGTTTTGTGTAACTGGAGTAATTTTGAAAACGGCTCTTTAGCAGAAAGGAAAGAGAACCAGAACCTCATAAGATGCATTTATCCTTTTCGACTGGAACCTTAAGGATTAGTGCAGAGAACTGGACAGCCATTTGTTGGCACTGAACAAATATTAATCCATAGACATTCCCAGATCAATAAGGTGAAGAGACAAATGGAGTGGGTGCTGGAGGAACTGGGAAGAGGAGAGACAGGAGGGATGAGGGAATGTCTCTGAGCATTTTTTTCTTCATCATGGGAGACAGTGTGATGTGCCTAACTCATACAAATGAATGAGTTAAGGACATGAGTAAGCAGCTGGATTGCATGAGCAATGGCCTTTTTTATAGATTTATGGTGCAGATTATCAAAACTACATTGGTAGAAACTCAGCTTCGATAGTATACAGGGTTAAATCCACAACAAAACCCAGATGACCTTAGTTCAGTTAATGACTGAGAGGCTTGCTTGCTTCTTATTGAGAGAGGTGTGGCATGTGTCTGGGGGTGCCTGGTCATGAGGGAGAGAGCTTGGAGGAAGGAATGGTAGTCTCGGGGGCTTTTGTCATTTGCTGAAGTAGGTGACATGTCTAGTCTGATACATGTAGAAAATTCAACCCTGAGGATGTTGTTGGAAATGCTCAATGTGGATTTTGTCAACAAAAAGAAAAAAAAAATATTATTCTGGGAAGATGAGAGCCCCACTAATGGTCTAGAAAGAAAAAAAATATCTGTAGGTTTCTCACAGAAGGGGAGATGAATGTTTGAGAAGGTTGTCCAAAAGGGAGAGATGGATAGTCAGTGTTGACTAAAAAAGGATTTTTCAAAGCAGTTGCCTCCCCAAGCTGACCTGTAATCATTTTATCAGTTGTGTGTTTCTCAAAACATTATCCCTCAAAATAAAAAAAAAACACGATTGTTATTCACACTACATCCAGTGAATCACACAAGAAACCAGACAGTGAAGTTCAGTCAACCAGCAATCCAAGTAACATATTCATTTTGCCAAATATAAACTGTCAATGCACTGTCCCTCAAATGACAAATCTCTGTCATTATTCACAGTACAATCTGAAAAGAATCTTTAAATCACCCAAGAAACCACAGTGTGAGTGATGGAAATCAACCAGCCAGCTATCCATACATCAGATTAATTTCTCCAGTGGGTGGGAGCTTGGTATACATGTTAAGGTGCTTACCTTATAGACACAATGTGCAGGGTTTGATTCTTCCATGGGGTAACTGACTAGGTTTAAAATGGCCTACAAGGGCAGTTAGCCTATTACTAATCTATGAACCAAATATAAACTGCCAACGTAAGTAAAAAAACAGTATTACCTTAACTTTTAATTGAGTAACACATGGGCTTACACAGCTGATCAGGTGTCATATAAAGCACCATATAGCTGATTATAATCAGGCCTGCCACTGTCCCGTTTTTTTGAAACATCACAAAGCTCCTGCAGAATATTGATTAAACACCATAACAGCCATGAACATCTTGTTTAAAATACTGGTCCTCTATCCCTCCCACAACTGCCCATTTTAGGTCTCTAGCTTATCCAAGATAATTCTACCACAACAGTTCAGTGTTCAAGCTATATTCTTACCCATCTTTTGAATTTTTAAAAGTATTAATCAACTATGTTGTATCTTGTCTGAAAACCTTACACAGTCTGCTCTTATGTTCTCTCCCATATGGAGCACTATTTCCTATAGCTGTATAATCAAAATCAAAGATAGTGATTTCATTCACTTGTCTGGTCACTTCACTCTCAGGCCTAAATTCATAGATTGTTTGTGAACTCACACAACATTGATTGGATTGGCCCCAATCCATCGACCTTTGTTACACTCTGACTTACTTCCATTTCCTACTCTTCACCAAATTCAAACCCAACCCCTCATTTACACTGCCTTTACACATACTAAACTCCACCCAACAAAACACAAACCAGTCACATGTACACCACTCAGCACTCCATTTTCCTGCACACAACTAAATACTGCATTATTTCTTCTTGCATTATTTCTTTTTTTTCTCCTCCCCCTTCTTTCATAACACTTCCTGATAGCTTTCCTTAAACACTTCTTCTCCTCCCACCTCTTAAACATCATTTCCTGCCTCCCTGCTTTTTATACATCATTTCCTGCCTTACTAATCCAATCTTATTAGCAAACTAATCCACATTCAATACACACCTCCTCTCTCACTACTTCCACCCTCAAACCACTATGTCACAAACCAAATCATAACATTTTAAAACTTGCAATCTCCTCTAACCTAGTGCATCTCATACACACACACACACACACACACACACACACACACACACGCACACGCACACGCACACGCACACACGCACACACACACACACACACACACACACACACACACACACACACACACACACACACACATACACAAACACACAGGACTAATCTACCAATAGTATTTGTATGCATCTACATTTTATACTTGGAATGCACAGGCAGGCTTACTATTCCTCAGTATGTGATCCTTAGAATAATATGCAGTAAAATACCATATATACACATACACATTACCCTATGCTCCTCAGCTATATTAACCATTAAAGAAATTTGGATAAAACCAAGTATAAAAGAAAAAGAGATTATCCTACCAGGCCACAACATCCTAAACTGGATAGGTAAAGGAAAAATTCTGGATGGGTAGCTATTTTCTATAGGAATACTTTTGAAATAACTCCTCATCCCAACCCCATTCCCTAATATAACAACTAAGAAATACTCATCTCTCAGCTAAAGCTAAACTATAAAAAGAGCATTTGCATAACAGACCTAGTACTACTACTACCAAAGAAATCCTGTGCTGGGTATCCACCAACATAAGCCATGATATGATCATAATGAAAGTCCTCAACATTGACTGGCAACTAATATACTCAGATAGCCATACCAACAGAATAAACATCTAATTTCACTCAACTAATCAGTGCTCAGATAGGCATAACAAAAGTATTAGAAGAGAATCTACACTGGATTTGATTCTCACCTTATCTCCAAATTAAGTGGTTTCCTAGTACGATCTTCATGATTTTGTAATAAGGCTGCACAGCAATGTCCACAGATGACTGCACACATCCTCGGCAAATTCCAAGCACAGATTTACAACTTTCAACTGAGTAACCATGATATTCTAAAAAAAAATGCCTCTACATGAAGCAGTCTCAAAACCAACAAAACATTTCTTAATATACTAAATGAACTGGCTCCCATCAGTACAAAAAGGATAAAATATATCACAGCATCTTGGTTAACAAAAATAAATAAATAAATAACATAAGCTCATCACAGACAAAGCTTAGAAACAATAGTTAGAAAACAAATGTCAAAGTGACAAAACTTCCAACATCTATGAAACCATAACAATTACTGTATTAAACAGACAAAATTGTTTACAGCAACCTCCATGAAATAAAAACAGCATAACCCAAGGATCTACTGGGTATTACTGGAACCAGTTCTCCACCATGGCCAAACAATCACACCAACAGCACTGCCACCCAAGTCAACAACCACTCATCCAAATAGTTGTATCCCTCCTCAACACACTCTCAGCTTAATAATGACACAGCATCTGTCTCCATAAAAAAGTTGTCTTTACCTCAACAAACAAACAAAAAAATCCCCCAAATCTAAAACCCATAGGTTTAGCTGCAGATATTTCCATTGAATATTTCAAAATGGCATCAGATCCACTAGCCTACCCACTCTTCATGCTTATTAACCTTTCCATTGCAGTCAGACATATCCTAGCTGGGGACATATCACAATACGATGTCCTGTATCTTAAATCCTAGAGAATTGTATTCACACACACATCCTTAAATACCTCACTGCCAACAACTTCCTATCTCTGACCCAACATGACTTTCAACCAAGTCATAGCACCACAGCTGTCCTTTTATATTTCACCAACAAAATCAGCAGTCATCAGTCAATCAGTAAAACTAAATGAAAATGCCAGCCAAGCTAGAACCTCCACTTAGTGCCTCTCAAAACTCTTGTATAAGAGGCACATAGCATATATGCAAATGACATTTATGAACACCTAGTGGAAGTTCTAGCTTGGCTGGAGTTTTCATTTAGTTGTTACTGATTGTTTTTTTCTGTGTGACCTTCTTACTCTAGTTTTAGTTTGCTAGTTCGGATAATTTGCAGTCACCCTAATGGTAATGGACATCAGCTGGGTATAACAGCCCTGTGTTTCTTAGGTTTAGTTATATGCTCTGTTTGTGCTGTATTGATGAAGGCTGAAATATACAAATCCACAGATAGTGGAGTTTGGCTTTATGGGCCTAAAATTATCCATTTAAAGGACTTAAAAAGAAATAAGTCATGTGCATTGAAAATTGCCATATAACTGAAACACTCAAGGTTCATAAAGATCATTTGCATATATATTCCAAGTGCCTCTGATAGAAGTGGCTTGAGAGGTCACTCAGTGGAAGTTCTAGCTTAGCTGGAGTTTTCAATTAGTTGTTACTGATTGTTTTTTCTGTATGACCCTCTCACTCTTTGTTTTACATTTCCTTAATATTGTAAAAAATGAATGTAAACCGAATACCATTGTTAAAGATCCTTATATTAATAACGTTTCTTTAGAATGATATGTATTAAACCATTACTCTATGTTGTTTCTATTCTTAATATAACGTTTCCTTATAAATCTGCATATCAGACTGTGAAGATTGGGTGAAGATAGGTGAAGGCTGCCAGCCTAGCCAGATAGAATTTTGGAGATAATTCTGTCATCTGTAATATTAATGTAAACCACAGGCTTGTTGTCTTAAATGGTAAAAATAGTGTTACACATGGAACTGGAAAAAAATTTAACAACAGAGCACTTTACTGACCAAGTAAACCATGTTGTGACCCTTTGATGTTAAAACTCGGAGTCAGTAAGTCTAGAGTGAGACATCCTGCCTATTATTTTAAGGCCAGAGTTAATGGCCATAATTTGCATGCATAAATGTCCTTCATTGCTCTGGTTTCTGCCCAGAGGTGAAGAATGTAAATGTAGTTTCTGTTAGCCTGGGAACCCAGGGAAGTGTGAAGAATGATGTAATGTGAGCCAGGAATGTGATTTTAAAAACAGAGAGAATCAGAGAGCATTAATAATTTTTCTCTTGACCATCCAACTCACCATCACAGTTTTGCTCTATATGTAAGTTTATCTTAGACTTGTGTTTTCTCTTAGAAATAGCTAGAAACTAGAAATATTAGGCTCAGTGTTTTTCTGTGCTGTCAGAACTTTACTACTGAATTATTTTAATTATTTTTCTATGATCTCTGAACTCTTGACTAGCACTGTGTAGTAAAAGTATTGTCTTGTGTTTTGACTATTTGTTATTAAATATTTTTAAACCCTTTCAACTGTGGTTGTTTTTGTAGAGATAATTTAAGCCCTTTAGAGTACTTGCATGCCATTAGTAAAATTCTACAAAGCCACTTCAATAGTTTTAGCCCTGGGCTATACTACCAATTGGATAATAATACTGCACAGTAATAATTGGACACCCTTTTAAGGGCCTTTAAGTAGCTGATAAATATTAGTGTTTGTTGGCAGTTGTTACTACCGTATAGTCTGGGAAAAAGGGGCACAGCTGGAGTACTTGTGGCAGCCTTCCCCAGGAGTGTATGTGCGGTTGTATAAACTCTTCTCAAAGTGTGTGTGTGTGTGTGTGTGTGTGTGTGTGTGTGTGTGTGTGTGTGTGTGTGTGTATATGTATGTGTCAGCTACTTGGGCAGGGACACGAAGCACTGGTTGGACAGTGAGAGTGCTAGAGGTTTTAGCTTGCCCACTAGGCTGAGATCTGGACCCTATAGTTGTGCCAGTGGGGAGTCTTATTGGGGACCTGGAGAGCAAGGGAGCGACTAGCCCCGGACTGACTGTGATCTCTGTGTGCTCTTAAGGAAAATTACACTTTACTGTGTGTATTTGTTATCCTTTCCTCCTATATCAGACACCCCTCACTGGTGTTAGTGGTGAGGACTGAGGCTCCTTGATTGCTGGGCCAGGGCACGACATCACACAGACCACTAATGTATGTTGCCTTCTGTAATGTTTTCCTTAGACCTTTGTGTATTAGAACATTAATGCGTGGGTTATTATTCACATTGTTTGGAGCTTTTCTCCCTGAGCCTCTGATGAAAAGGGAATTTTCTTGCCCAGTTGGACTATCCTGGGTCAAAATAAATAAACAAATAACTAACTAGCTAACTAACTAAATAAATAAATAGGACTGGAAAGAAAAACATCAAGGTTCATGATTTAATTGGCAAGCTGCAGTAGCATAGACTGGTAGAGCTCTGATTGTGTTCCACATGACCCGAGACTGATTAGCTACTTAGGTACCTGAAGAAGGGACACATCATCTGAGCAGAGGAAGGGATGCCAATTCCAAACCCCTTAGAAGAGGAGAGACACTAATATGTTGACAGGCAGCTTGGTTTCATCCACCAAGCTGCTTTAGCAGTACCTTTCATTTTTAGTATGTGTAAATGTTTACCTGTATTGTGAAAAGTATTGTAGTTCCTGCAGTGAAGTAGGCTATCTTCTTCTTCTTCTGCCTATAGTTATGTTTAAGCCTAATAAATACACTCTTATTACTGGGATGGCATTGAGGGCACAGACCATCACTAAGGCAGCTTGTATGTTGACCACCACAGGTCAGCTCTCACCATCACATAGGACTACCCAGGATGGATAACAAACTCTGATACAGGAGGTTTGATGGTCACCAGGCACAGTGGGGAAATCACATATGGAAAAAAAAGATTTTAAATCATAGAGATATAAAAACACCCTACTAGATGACTATGAAGCAAAGTTTTGGAGATCACTAAATAGATCAAAACAGCTGGACTTTACTGGGTTCTGGGAATGGGATCATAATGAGGGTGGATTAATCCAAACAAGAGATGGACTCTTTCAGTAGCTCAGAATGTTGACAGAACTTGTTCTGACTAGTAGAGATAGACATTTCTAGAACAGCCTGTATGATTCTTGACTTCCATACAGCATCCAGTTAGATGTAGAATGATTTATAAGCTGTGTGTGTCTGTTTTTGTAGCGTATATTTTCATTTTTATTGTCTTTCTAAGTTTCTTAAGAAAAGAACCATGATTTTGTGTCTTGTTTATAGGAGAGTTGAGAATGTGTAGACCAAGTATAATGTTTCTGAGTGAAAAGACAGCACAATAAATGCAGTAGGGATGTTCATGAATACAGAACATGCACACTTAGTGTACAGTTGGTGTAGGAGTACATGAATTTGGCCCAAATATGATTTAGCAAAGTTATGAATATATCAAAGGTGTCTTCACTAGTATGTGACCTATAAAAATTAATTAACAATTTGCATTCAAACTGGAACCTTAGTTTGAGAGACAGCCTTACAGAACTATCTGCAAATATATAGAGCTGAGTATACTTTTCTGTATTAATTTGCACATTCCTCACATCTGTGTTGAAACTGTTTTTCCCCACCCCCCCCCCTCCCAGTTCTTGGTTGTAGTTTAAATTTGGTGGCTTTTGCAGTGCCCGCCCCATTGTAGATTTGATCTAAGACACTCCCCCAGGCCCATCTCTTTACCGCATTCTACCTAATTAACCCTGTCTGCACTTGCTTTTAGTCCTTTTTAATTTAATTACATTTTTTCAAACTGTGTGTGGACTAATAGTGCTACATATTTAAGTGTGCCAGCTTGCACTGCATGAGAATTGTATTTACTTCTGCTTTTGCTACTTTTCTGAAAAAAAAAAAAATCCATCTGCTTTTACTGTACTTGTGTTTCTTCCTACTTTATTTTGCTTTTGCGTCATCTTAAAAGTACTCAATTGTATTTATTACTGCTTGGTGTAACTCAATCTAAGCCTTTTAGTTTCAACACTTGGGCTTCAGACCAGTTGTTTTACATTGAGAGGGTTTGTGGTCTGCACTGTAGTGGCAGAACAGTGTGTGTGTTACATCCTTGGGAACTGCTGATTGAGAGCTCAGTGTCTGTTATTCCTAAAGTGTATTAGTTCTGGTTTAAGCACTTGGGCTTTCAGGCCAGTTATTTTACATTAAGAGGGTTTGTGGTCTGCACTCTTGTGGGAGGAGAGGCTGGACTCTGCCCTTCTGAGCTGGGAATTTCTGGTTAAAGGCTTATAGTGCATGCATATCTGAACTGCTTCTTACTGAAATTGGTACACCTTGTTTGCTGTAGCATAGACTAGATCCAGGTTTGCTGAATCCAGCTTTGTTTGTATACCTTGAGCACTAATCCAGGCATTCTTTAAAGTATTCAATTGTATTTATTACTGCTTGGTAGTAACTTGATTAAAGTGTAGCTATCATTCTAAGTCTTTTGGATTAAGCACTTGGGCTTCAGACCAGTTGTTTTACATTAGGAAGGTTTGTGGCATGCACTGTGGTGGCAGGACATGTAGCTTTCATCCTTCTAAGTTGGGAACTGCTGATTGAGAGCTCAGTGTCTGTTATTCCTAAAGTGTATTAGTTCTGGTTTATGCACTTGGGCTTCAGGCCAGTTATTTTACATTAAGAAGGTTCGTGGTCTGCACTCTTGTGGGAGGAGAGGCTGGACTCTGCACTTCTGAGCTGGGAATTTCTGGTTAAAGGTTTATAGTACCTGCATATTTGAACTGTTTCTTACTGAAACTGGTACACCTTGTTTGCTGTAGCATAGACTAGATCCAGGCCTGCTGAATCTAGCTTTGTTTGTATGCTTGTTGTTTGTTTGCTTGTTATTTCCCTGGAACGCTAATTCCACCTAAAACGTGGCTTCTCATCGCTTCTGTGGATCCCTAGTGATATCTGCATTGCTTACTGTACTTATTTCCTTGTTTCACTTGAAAGAAAGTTACTGTTTGTTGTTTTTGCATTTAAGTTACCTGTAACACATTGCACTTAAGTTACCTGGCACTTGCTCACTAAAGCAATTATATAAGTCAGCACTAAAAATTAAAAGCACTACACCCTCACTCCCCATTGGCCCTTGTTTTCAATTATAAAGGAATTCCCAATATTATTCTAGCATGTCCAAAGGTCAGTTGTCAATCTTCTCTCCGGTCCAGCTGGTGAACCTGGGAATCTTGAGGCAATGTTACAACTGCCTCATGTACACAGACAACCCTCTCCTCCTCCCAACAAATTCCAACACATGTGAGAGATGCAACCATATAGCAAAACTGGAGGCTAAGCTCTCTCAACTCAGTACTAGCATAACCAGTCAGGAGGAGAAGGAAACCACACTCACTACAATTCCAGTCTCACATAGACCTACCACGACAGCAAACCAAACACATAATCACACAAAAACATACTTGGAGGCTCTAAATAAAGATCTGCCTAAGCAGCAGAGACCTCCAAAGCAGACACCCAAGCAACCGCTACCCCAAAACAAAACACGTGCAACACATATCTCACAAAGCCAGTGTGCTGAACAGTCACAGCCCTTAAGGCTAAACAACACACCTGATACACTTGTAATAGGTGACTCTATCGTCAGGCACACTGACGTCCCGCTCACCAGGCTGAACAAGGAGAAGGTCACGGTGAGCAGCCTGTCAGGCACTAGGATCTGCCACATAACACAAGCACTCAGGTCACTCCAAGGCAAGTACAAATCTGACTCAGTCATTGTCCATGCTGGTGTGAATGACCTGAGACGTACCTCCCTGGACTACATCAAAAGAGACATAGAGGAGCTCTCTGAGCATGTAGCCCAGGCCGGTATGACCCTGACCTTGAGTAGCATCTTACCCTCACCAAAAATGATGCCACAATATGAAGACAAGATGATCAATTTCAACAATTGGCTTAAGTACTGGTGTCATTCAAAGGGGATCCAATGCCTGTCAGCCTGGGATGATATGCTCGACAAGCCATGATGCTTCGCTAGGGACGGCTTGCACCTGTCACCCCTGGACTTTCGGATATTGGCAAAGGCTCTTGCTACCCCCATAGTGCCTTTTTTAGGCAAGGCTCAAAAGACAAACCCACCTCCATAGGTATCACAAGGGATAAGAAACTAAGAGTAATGCTACTCAATGCCAGAAGTCTAAACCTCAAGATGCATGCACCTGAAACTCTCCTTAGCATGGAGAAAATTGATATCTGTGCAGTAACAGAAACCTGGTTCAGGGCTCCCGAGAGCACCCCAGCACTACCAGGTTATACCTAATACCATGCTTTTCGGCCCCAAAACTTGGACCGAACCACAAAAGGAGGGGGAGTATCGATATTCATCAAAGATACCCACACCTCCAGGTTGGTGGCAAAGCACGAAGCATCAGGGACTATCCATGTACAACTAACAGTGGGTAAAACTGCCTTCCAGTTTATAGCCTGCTACAAACAACCCTCCCAAACCCAGGAACCCCACTCGGCCTTCCTGAGAACACTGGGAAATACGAATGTCTCTCCAAACACCATTATATTGGTTGACTTCAACTACCCAAACATAGACTGGGAGCATTACTCTAGCTCCAACACCCTAGCCCAAAGGTTCCTAGAATTCATAAACTCAAATGCTATGGAACAACTTGTTACCACTCCCACAAGAGGGGAAAACATACTGGACCTGATCATCACCAACATGGGGACTCTATGCTCCAGACCAGAAGTGTATCCCTCACTGGTAAGATCAGACCATAAACTGATCTCACTGGATATTTACATCCCGACCCCACCCCCTGCCCAGAAAACCACAGTGAAAAACTTCTCTAAAGCAAATTTTACACTCCTCATAACTGAGGTGGAATCCTTCAAAGCCCCCGGGCCTGTGGAAAATACAGCCCAGACCACAGAATCCTTTATAAATGCATTCTATGAACACCTTCAGGAATGCATGGATCATGCAATCCCAAATAAAACCAAGACCCAATCCTCCAAAGGCAGACATCCTGTCTGGTGGACCCCAGCCATAAACAAACTATACAATAGAAGGAGGAAGCTACTAGATCATAGAGCAAAATCCCAAAAAGGGAAGGCATCTCTGATCAGTATTATCAAAAAACTAAGGGCACTCATAAAATCGTCTAAGGCCAGCTTCGAGAGAAAAATTGCACAGGACACTAAGGATAATCACAAGGCTTTCTTTATTTATGTTAGGAACCTGGGTGGGAATTCCCAGATATGCTCAGAATTAGTCCAAAATGACAAAAAATACACCGAACCCACAGACATTGCCAACATCCTAGATGACAGGTTCAGCACAACCCCCCCCCTCCCCACCAAAACGGCAAATATCTATCCCAGCAGAGTGCTGCCCCCCTGACATCTCAGATGCTCAGGTAAGAGCTGCCCTCTCCAAAGCAAAAAACACAGCATCAATGGGACCAGACGGTGTCCTGGGCTGCGTCCTACATGAACTCCAAGAAGAGCTAAACCCAAACATAAAACTACTGTTCAATCTCAGCCTTACTACAGGATATGTACCCAAAGAGTGGCGTACAGCAACAGTGGTCCCTCTCCACAAAGGTGGTGCCTCAATGTACCCTGGAAACTATCGCCCCATAAGCTTGACTAGCTTGGTCTGCAAAGCTATGGAAAGGATCATCATGGACCTCATAAATAAAGATATTGGGGACCTACAGACACTGGATCCTACCCAGTTCGGCTTTGTTAAGGGCAGATCCTGCCTCTTAAACCTGGTCGACTTCTTTGAAGCAGTCACCAAAGCCATTGACGAAGGGAAGGTGGTCCAGACAGCCTACCTGGACCTCGTAAAAGCCTTCGATACAATACCCCACTTGGGCATTATAGATAAGCTCACCAGCTTAAATATAAACCCCCATGTCACTAGATGGGTTGCAATCTGGCTCAAGGACAGAACCCACATGGTTAGAATTGCTGGAGCCATGTCAGACTCCAAACCAGTTACAAGTGGCATCCCACAAGGCTCAGTCCTGGGACCTCTCTTGTTCGGTATATATTTCTCGGAGGTACAGGCCAACACAGAAGGACTGTGGCTGACCAAGTTTGCAGATGACTGCAAACTGGGCGCCATAATCGACTCTCCAGCCAACACAAGCATCCTCCAAAAGGGCCTCATAGAAACAGACAACTGGTACCAGAGCCATGGGCTCAAGCTAAATGCCAAAAAGTGTATAGTCATCCCCTTTGGCAAAAACAAAGTGCCCACAAATTACCACATAGGTGATAATCCATTAAGTACAGAAGAAGTAATTAGGGACCTGGGGACCCAAGTTGATAGCAATCTCTCATTTAACAACCACGTGGCCAAAGTGGTTAGAAAAACATTTTATATAGCCCACCTAATCATGAAGGGATTCACATCTAGATTAGGGGAGGTCATCGTGCCTCTTTACTCATCCCTCATCAGGCCCATAATTGAGTACAATGCCCCTTTTGGGATGTATCTTACCAAACACCTGCAGCAACTGGAAAGACCCCAAAAGTACCTCACCAAAAGGATCAAAGGGCTCAAACAGATGCCATATGCTGCCAGGTTAAAGAAACTCCAGCTTTACTCAGTGGCATACCGCCTGCTCAGAGGTGACCTGTGCCTGATGTATAAAGCCATGTCCAACCCGGAATTAAGGGACATGCTGCACCTCAAAAAATCCAAATCCCATCGAGCTACACGCTCGAGAGACATGAACCTTAGCACTGAAATAAATAGGACATGCTGGAGGGACAGATTCATAACCCAGAGGCTCCCTTCACTCTGGAATAAAATCCCAGTCCAGGTTAGGCAGAGTCCCTCATTGACTCTCTTCAAGAGGAATCTTGATGAGTGGATGGGAGATTGTAGGGTTACCCCGGGTATCACTTCTGTGTCACTGTTAGACAGAGGCACAGTATACTAACCTCGAAAAGGGCATAGCAAAATTAATTTAAAATGGGTGGCGAAAGCCAAACATACTCTGGCTAGGCTTATAAATGCCCTAGGGCAGATAGCCTAGTATGAACCTATGAACCTATGAACCTATCAGTCTATGGAGAACATAAGAGAAAGAAAAATAAACCTAAACCATCAGAGGATGAGGGTTATGTCTGTTAAATGACCACAGAAAACAGAAAGTGGTCATTAAAAAAAAAAAAAAAAACTAAAGGGTCAGGGAACATAAGAAACTTGTCTGGATACTAGTGGAAAAAATTTAAAAAGGAATAATTTCCTCAGGAAGTCTTTGGGCAACTTGGAGGAGAAATACTGTGAGACAGCCTGCAAAACAAGAAGAATACATCAAATGTATTACTGGAAGGACCAAATAATTAAGGCTGAGACTGCCTAGAGTATATTTTTTCTGACCCCAGAAAGAGAACTTGCAGAAGATTGTCAGGACAGCCAAAATATGAAGGAAAAAGTATACAATCAGTAAAAACAATAATGTTATGCCATTACTTAGTAGTATTTGGGCAATATCAATTACGGGGAGAGTTGCCTGCACAAAAGGAATGTTTAAATCTGTTTACGATTAATAGGTTCTATAGATGCTATTCATAAACACTGTGAGTGTTATGTTGCAGGCTTACTACATCTTAAATTGATGTGATTCAAAGGATAATGAAGCAGTGAATTACGACATTTAATGGTGTCTTACCCCATTGTTTAGGCACTGTACTCCATGTACAAAGTAGGTAACCCCTTCCCAGAATGTCTACAGTTCATTAAATACAATATATGGGAACGCCAGCTGGCCCTAGTGGGGTAACCCACAGAAATACAACCATATATAATATAATGGTACTACTACTACTACTGGTAGTGCCTTGTGTCTCTCCCCTACTAATATTGCTTCACAGGCTTAGCTGAGCAACATGGTAAAAATCATCACAGCAGAACAAATGCTACCCAAGGCAGACTCCTCTATAATGTAGAAAAAGAAATGCTGTCTTAAACAAGTGTGTCCCACAACTTCATACTGATGCAAGCAATCTCCCACCAGTTAGCACTCACAAAACAGGTGGCCTCGTTTTCCAAAATGATGTAATGACTGTCTGTCTGCCAGCAAAGATGCAAAGTGAAACTTTCTGCATGAATCACTCACAGACATGATGGCAGAATATAGTGCAGTGGTGCAGCTAGTTTCTCAGGAAAGTGCAATATAATGCCCTAAGCAGCATTGCACTGATACACTGTGCAGTAACCTCCAGATACACAGTGCTTACACACATTCCAAGCATGGTATCTCCTAGTATAAGGTTGCATATCGGACAACCTTGCATGCATTCAATAAACTGAGATGGCATTTGTACGTCCCTCAAGAATGCCCAGATCCATGTTCATGAATCGGGGTAATTCATGGAGTTGTACACAACAAAGTGCCATGATGCTTTTAATCATACTTGCACTTTACTTACAAATCCCATCATGTATTTCCTTCATGGATCATATTCTGTCATATTTCAGCAACATATCTATGAGATGAACATACACATTCTATCTTCTAGTCTCACTGTTGTGGTATACGTATTACTGATAGGTTTCTCATTATTTTCTACTTCTATCTTAGGTGTCGTCTGTAATTATTTACTGATGTTGAAACATTTGTAACATACTCTCATTGACTTAGACATTTTATCAAGTATAAGCCTGCCCACTTCGTTATTGCATATTTGTTCTTATAGCTCATAGCTAAGAGCTGCAGTTGAATGAACTCCATCTGGGTTTTCTGAAACCTTGCAGCATGTTTAAGCTAAGACGTCTGACAAGTGCATGAACTAAATACATGTTGAACAAAAATGTTAGTAAAAATTTCTTGTTTTACTTCTGCCAACTTTTTGCCTCCTGCAAAAAAAATCAGATAAATTACTTTGTATGAAATGTAAATGCCACAAATAACTTTAGCCAGCAGCTACTTGAGACAGACATCTGAAATAAATTCACATACCCATATGTTACAGGCTTTCTTAGAAGAATTGCTTTACCATTTAATATTTTACTGACGGCTCTGAAAAAAATACAAATGCAAGAACACGGTGCTGGCAGCATCCTGTTCAGCATTATGAGAAATTGTAAATGGTTAGATCAAGCCACCTGCAGTTATTTTTGAAAACATCTGACTTGATTCATACTAAATGCTGTCTGCAGGATGCATCTGTATGAAAATAATTGATGTGCATGATCTCATTCCAATATTTGAATGCAGCCAACACTGTTATGCAGGCATAATAACCCCTTAGGGAAATGACAAGCTATATTGCTATTTCTCCTCATAATAGCAGAGATCTAAATTAGTTCCAAAGGGACAAACACCCTGGAGGTAAATTTGTTTCTCACTATCTAAGAGGTCACTCCAACATTATTGGAAAGCTTCTGCTTTAACACTTCAGCTAGCGCTGTGGCAATAAGGATAACCTGCACATGGATAAGAAAAAGGGATAAGCTAATTGGACAGTCTGGCCACGCAATGAGATTTATTAGCTGCTCCTCGTGCTTCTGCTTCAAGATCTGTGCACGAAATAAAAATATTTAAACGCTGAATATATGAAATGTCACTCCTGTTGAGGGGCCATACTTATAATTAAAAAAAGATGTTAATTGACAAATGATTCAACATTTGTTCACAGTTTTTGCTTGAATGACTGATTAGTCAGAAGTGCTAATTTGTATTATAGACAGGTATATATCATACTAGTGCTCCTCTTCCTAGTGTGCCCACTTTTTCATTCAGCTGCTACACTCTAATTTTTGTGGGTCTTATCACTTTTTCTTTACGGATATAAAAGGTAATGCAAACAACAGTGACAAAATAGATTAATATAACAGAAATAATTTAGGCTCATACTAGGCTAACTGCACTTGCAAGCCATTTCAAGTCTAGCCAATTATCCCTTGTGGAGCTTAAACCCTGCACCTTGCGTTTGCAAGGTAAATACCTTAACCATTAGACCACCCTCCCAGCACATGTTGGCATTTTCACTGAACATTATAACCAGGTCCCATTTTTGATTTTTTTTCTTTTTTTGCTGAATTCAGACCTTGATTTTCAATATTCAAAATAACAGATTATGCAATTTATTTGTGGATAAATACATGCTGTTCTTTGGTTTCTAAAACTGATTTACAAATAAGTATATGTTAAACAGAGGTCAATGTTTAATAAAATGTTCTTGCTCTGTAACTTCCATACTGTACAACAGCGAGAACTCAGTTGTGCACACAAGCATTTCTTACATTTGACTGTATCATGTAATAAATTAGAAGGATAAAGATGAATGATCTTGCAGAATGGCCTTTGCACCTGACCTTATGTGTCTACTCTGTAATCTAAACAATGAACTAGTAGAACAGTTTTCGATCTTGAGGTTAGCAAATACTGTTATGCATTCATAAGTGTGCCAACAGTAAGCTTACAGACAAGGTACAGGAAAGAGTTATCACTGAAATGAATGGTTGGATTCTGAAACACCTGGGTTAGCATTGTGAAGGGACTTCACCATCCTGCAATGCCATCCTGAATGTAAGACTTGGTCTTCCCATAACTAGATCATTGAAGGGGAGAAGTATACCTAAGAGCAGCAGCAAAGATGCTAATTTATTTCATTTTTGCTACACAAGGAAAGGGTAATGAGGTTCAGAAATGTGCTGTTAAGGTCTCTCGTTACCTATTCCTGGCTTAGAAAGATCACCACCAATGCCACACTGCAATGAGGTCCCCTGAAGTTAGCTAGCTTTATAGTGCCACCTGTATTTTGGCATAATACTGCATAATGTGTGAAAAGCAAAATCTGTTGTGGGTGCAGTGTTAGGGTGTCACTAGTGACATGGTTTGGGGCTGTGCTTTAATAATGCAGTCTGAAAGCTGTTAAAAAGTAAGTCTTTGTTATCTTTCTTGTATGGGGGATCAGCTCTTAAGAATACACAGCAACGGATGAGCTTAGCCATCACCAAGGTGATATAGCAGATAGGTTGATCAAAATAGCAATACCTGTATGACAGCAGTACTGCTGCAACAATGTGGGCTCTTCCCAGTGTAATGCTCGCAGTATTACTAATGGCATATAGGTGGAGTTGGACCTTTGCAGCAAGTTGTCATTGAACAAGATAAGCAATATCATTGCCTTGCAGCACCAATTTAAAAATGTTAAAGTATAACAAGACAGCAACAAGAAAATGAATTTCAGAATCAGCCATAAGATTCTGCAATTCCTCATTAACCTATGCTACTTCAGGAATAATGGAGGCTTGATATAGAATTGCACACTACATATAAGTGCTTGCTATCCCAAGCATAAACTGTTTTGAAATGAGGCCCAGTGGGGATTATGAAGGAGTGATTAAACTGGTGAAAAGCATGCAACAGAAACTAAGTAATATGGTTATGGAGAATTAAAGGAATAGGGTATTGAGAAAGACTCATCCTTATATGCCTGTATCAGAAGAGAGGTGAAAATGAAGTGGGGGTATGGTGCTGGTACATTGCTTATGTGTGAAAAGAATGAAATTACACCAGAAGGGCAAATGGAGAAAATGCTTGTGATAGTCATCTAATACTGGCAATTTCAAAAAATTGTCTTACCTGCTCTTTTTGCTAATGTTTGCAAATAAGAAAATTCTCAAGTCTTTTAGTGTAGAATGACAGTTACTCCTAATTTTGAAATACTTCACAGAATTGAACTATCTTATGTAGGCATATGTTAAATTTGAAAAACAAACAAACAAAAAAAAACATATAAATTGTGATATGCATTGCCACTATGTATTTCACTATGGTTAGTACTAGGCTATCTGCCCTTGTGGGCCATTTTAAGCTTAGTCAATTATCCCATTTGAGAATCAAAGACTACATCTTCTGTCTGTAAGATAAATACTATAAATATTATGCAATCCCCAACCCTATGCCAGGGCCGAAACCCATCACCCAGATAAATAAAGAATTTTTGCTATAATAAATCGGATGTCAAACAACCGTCTCTGCTGATAAAGTTTGTCTTTAATTATATGGGAGTGTAGATCAGTCTTTCTTTTTTGTCCGTTGTTGGCTGTAGTCTTTTTACATGTTAGCTATTTTCTGCAGCAAATCAAGGACTCTTGCTATGCAAATTAAAAATGTTCCTCTGACTTCAACCATGTCATACATGTTTTTTTGTGGGTGCATTTCAGAACAGTTCAGGTTAACCTGCAATAGCATCAGGCTGCCAACAAAACATTTGTTGTAATCTTTTGGAATTAGTCCTGCATTTGGAACCTGACCTTTGGTTACATAATTAATGGCTATTTGTTACCAAAATCTCATGTTCTAGTACATCATTTATCAAACAAAAGCATACCTCTAGTCACTTTAGATTACTTGTCTAGACATTCTGTACATTCTATACAAGAGTAATTAACCTTGACTCTTCTACTTTATAGTGACAGATTATAAGAGTAATATGGGCAGTTGCCCAGGAGGACCACTTCCCTGCGGAGGATGTGTGGTGGTGCAGCCAATAAAACAACTCCATTTAAAATGGTATTTTCAGCACTACTAACTCATTCTAGTTGGTATATGTCTTGAACATAACAATCATTAAATAAATTTGCTTGAAACAACATTAAGTGACAGACATTGCATACTGTATGCTCAAACTGCCTGCAGTCTGTGCATGAGTAACACAAGCCAGTGACTACGGCCACCTTGAAGAACTAAGTTTTATGTATTTATTTATAAGTAAAGAAACATGTCTTTACTTGAAAATAAGTAACTACACGTGTGCCTGAGTGAGTAGTTTTCTGTTTGCTGCCTTCCCCACAACTCATAGACAAAGCAATGAACAAATAGAAAATCAGTGAACAGTATATAGTATAAAATAACAAAACAGCATGCACAACGAAGGTAAAAAAGCACCAGGAACCAAATAAATCCAATGAGGTGGTGTAATAAATAAGGCTCACAATTCCAAAAGCTAAAATCAAGAAGACAATCAATGACTACACTTCCATAGTGCCAATACTAAAAAAAAAGCTATGTATTTATGAACGTGTAATTTTTCTTTAAGAAGGAGAATTTTAAGGTGATCACATGATTATCTTAATTTATTATATAAATGATTGTAATAAGTTTTATGAACTGGCTCTGATGAAGTCTGTTGATGAAAGTGCTTAACAGTTTATTTTCTATTAAAGTGTCTTCTTCATTTTAGCTTTTGGAATTGTGAGCCTTATTGGTTATACCACGTCGTTGGTTTTATAATAGTATATAGTATAGTGGAGATTTGTGGGAGAATGTAGAGGGAGAGAGTAAAGGGAGATGAGTATTTTTTGTGTGTGTTTTATTTTATTTCTTTTATTGTGGCAAGTATCCACATCTATAATTCAAAACTGTTGAGACTAAATAAGGGAGGGAAAGGCTGCAGGCTACCTCATGACCTTGATTTTGCCTCATTTTTTGTCTCCCACATTAAAGGCTTGATTTTCTACAAAGTTTCTGAGGAATAAAAGCAGTCAATAAAGCTAGACATAAGAGTTCCTTACTTTTCATTGCTCAGAAAGTTCGCATTTTTGTAAAACCTTTTACTGTATTAACTTTTAATATAACATTCCCTTAATTTGCAGGCAGTCCTGTTCCTGGCATAATTTTTTATATTCGTATAAATCACTGAGGTCTACAGTCAGGCAGTAATGCCATAAATCAGTGAATCATGCTTGTTATTGTGCTGAAAATGCACGCTGATACAAAAACATTCGTTCTATTCCCTTTTAAAAGTAAATTAAAGTAATATTAAAAATGTCCTTTGATTTTTAACATTTGTCCCTCCATTACTTTTGACTTTGTTCAGAATTCTTGTACAAAGTAGTGAAGAGTATCACTTGGAGTCTGCTTGCATTTTTGTGAATTAAGTGGGGGTATTTACTTTCTGACTACTGTTTCTATGTGAAACAGTTCCTGACTTTGCTCATGTTTTGATTTGTGCCTCGTAAGTTTTTTTAAATTGTTTGCAAGCTGTTGAGGATTGCAGTCCCTAAATGAGGGTTGGCATCTGGTTGTGGATGAAAGCAACTTACTTTCTTATCATGTGCTGGGTAGGGGGTGTGAATGCTCTTTGTATATAAAAATAACTTACTGTCTTTCTTATTCACCATTTAATGTATTTTGGTCACTTTCTCAAATATCTTTGTTGTACAAATGATTTAATTTCCTGTTATACTCCCCATGATAAAGTTAAAAGTGATTTTGCAAAAAAACTGCAGATTATAGTGTGCTGTTTTAATTTTTATTTGCACTGTTCACTTAGTTTTTCTTTTTAATCAGGTCAACAAAGTGATGTCAGGACAGGTATTATGCAATGATTTACATGCAATTGCAAATCATTATGAAAAAAACAAAACCAATTATCTTTTTAGAAGAGATGTTTCTTATTTACATTGTAGTTTCAATACTAAATAATTGTGTATTATTTTTCAATGTGAGGTGTTCTACATACAAGAACTAGCTAATGACTTGTTTTTCTGGGAATGAAAAATGTGAAAATATGGTAGGCTATACATTCATTTCAGCAGAAAAGTATTGTTGCTCCAGTATTTAAATATGTCAATGCAGAAATTTTCATCTCTGAGAAAAAATATGCCAGGAAGTCATCTTTATCAACAAAATAAAAAGCAAAAACAACATATATTTTATATAATTTTGTAGTGTATATTTTAAGGAGGTTATATCCAGCACCAAAGGTTTGTGACTTATTCTTGCTTCATAACATGATCAATTTTGGTATCTTCTAAAGGTAACTAAGGAACCTCAAATGTATTTCTTATTCATGACCACCTTAACAACACCATTGAATAGGTTAACTCTTTTAGATACCTGGAAATTTGGCAAGAAACCTCGCTTAACTTCCATCAGCATCTCAGTAAGACATAAAAAAAGATGTACTTCCTTCTCTTCTGGGCAAACACAATCTCTCATTTCCTCTCCCTCTCAACCACAAATGCTGTAGGCAAAGGTATTCTCCTAGCCTAACTTGAATACTGACTTCCTCTTATAGCCAGTGACTCCAAAAGAAACACTTCCACCATGCAAACAGCCCTCATGCTCTAACTGCTGTTTCGTTCACCTCTCTACATCTGCTGCTTCATCCTACTCTGTCCATAAAATATGAAAACCACTGCACAACTCTTTCTAAAGCCAATTTACTGCCTGTTTAATGCAGAGCCAATCTATTCCTTGGTCCCCAACTTTTCCGGTTTCTGAAGGATTACCTTTGCCTTTCTCTTGCCTATAACTTGCTTAGACATGTTTCTACTTTAGGAAACATAATCACTCAGTTACTTTACTGTAAGCACCTAAAACCAGATTTCAGTATTTTAACTACTCCTTTTCCATCTTTGGACCTAAGTTCTGGGATGGTCTCTGTAGATCAGAGTGTAAAGTGTGTATGCTTATATCTTTAAGAAGCATTTGAGGCTGTACGTGCACAACCTTAGTGCCATTTTGTAGGAGCAGCTAGGAAGTGAGCATGCTTGATCACAGTCATTAATTGTATATAAGTTACTTAAGTTACAGTCAATAATCAACAATAGTAATGTGTTTGTATGAAATAAAGCTGCATGAACTGAACCCACAGAGACTCATTTATTTGTGTCCTAACACAAAAGCAGCATGGTGTCAGAAAGTACAGTTGTGTACCTACCATAAATGTAGATGTTCGAGTGTATTCACTGCTGCAGTCATTACTCTTGGGTTATCCTGCTGGCAGGCTACCTATAGTCGGCCTGAATTCCAAAGTCCCGGTCCAGCATCGGTTACTATCGCCTCTTCCCTGACATCACTGCACCAGGGGTATAAAAGATGCAGCTGATGCCATTTTCTTCAGTTTTTCTTGCCCCAGATGTCAGGTGCCCCCAAAAGGGTAGGCTAAATAGATTATGCCAATAAACATGCATGCACTAAAGTAAACATTTCCTTCATCTACAAGCAAATACACCACATAGGTTGTATAGAATAGTGAAGGACAGATAAGACCCAGCAAATGAAAGGGGGATGGTGGGAGAGTAACCTGGACTGCAACAGTGAATACACTCGAACATCTACATTTATGGTAGGTACACAACTGTACTATGTTCATTGTGTTTCACTGTTACAGTCATTACTCTTGGGTTGAATCCCAAAACTGAGGAAGGGTGGCTGGGCTAAATAGGATTAGGAGAGGCTATGAGGCCCTGCAGAACTGCAGTGGCAAAGCCTGCTCTGGATTTAGAGTAGAGAGGTAAGTGGTAGTGCTTTGTAAAAGTGTGCACTGAACTCCAAGTTGCAGCCTCTAAGATGTCTTTGGTTGGTACTCCTCTGAGGAAGGCTGCTGAAGTAGCTGCTGCTCTGGTAGAATGTGGCCTAATGCCCTTAGGCACTGATTTGCCATGCTGTGAGTAGCATAAATGAATGCAATGGCCTATCCATTTAGAAATAGTCTGTTTTGAGATAGCCTTTCCTTGTGATCCTGCAGCATATGCCACTAAACGTTGCTCCATCTTTCTGAAAGCTTTAGTTCTGTCCAAGTAGAAGTGTAGCTGTCTGTGTATGTCCAAAGAAATCAGAAGTCTCTCACCCTTGTTCTGTGGGTTTGGATAAAAGGTAGGCAAGTGAATGGTTTGGTTAAGGGCCACACTGGACACCACCTTAGGCATAAATGTAGGGTTCGTCCTCAGAGAAACCTTGTCTGGATGGAAAATGATAAAAGGTTCCACAGCCATGAGTGCCTGTAACTCTGAGACTCGTCTTGCAGAGGTTATTGCTAGGAGCAGAGCTGTTTTCCAGGATAAGTATTTTATATCAGCTGATGGGGCTAGCTCAAAAGGAGGCAGTGTGAGTTTTTCCAAGACATAATTGAGGTCCCATGCAGGTACTGGTGCTCCCCTTGGAGGTCTTATGTTTTTGGCCCCTCTGAGGTACTGCCTTATTAAAGGATGAGAAAAGATAGGTGGTTCCGTATTGTAATGGGCTGAAATGGCAGAGGCATGAATCTTAATTAATGAAAAGGATAGGCCTTTGTCCAGCATCTCAGTTAAGTATTTTAAAATCTGAGGAATATTTGGTACAAACATGTCAATTCCATGTTCCTGGTTCCAAGCACAGAATCTCTTCCATGTTTCTGCATAAGATTTTCTGATACTGGGCCTCCTGGCCTCCAAGATAACATCCATAACAGCTTTTGAAAGAGGAGTGTTCTGAATGGCTACATTATCCACCATGCTGCCAGATTTAAGGTCCTGAGCTGGCTGTGCAGGATCTGATTGTTTTGTTGGGTCAGTAAGTGAGAAGTTTGAGGCAATGTCCAGGCTGGACCTGGAGACAAGTTCTTTAGGATTGGGTACCAGTGCTAGCGTGGCCAGTCTGGGGCAATCAGTATCATTTTTGGCTTCTCTTGTCTGACCTTTAGAAGTACCTTGGGGAGGAGAGCCAGTGGAGGAAAGGCATATACTGTTAGCTTTTTTCCAGCTGAAGGATAGGGCATCCACTTTCCATGCTTGCTTGTGATAAATCCTTGTGCAGAATCTCTGTAATTGGCAGTTGTGAGGGGAGGCAAATAGATCTATGTCTGGGCATCCCCATTTCCTTGTTATCATGCTGAAGACTTGTGGATCCAGTTTCCACTCGTGGGGATCCATGAGGTTTCTGCTTAGTTCGTCTGCCAGAGTATTTATTTTTCTTGGCAGGAATTGTGCTTGCAGGTGAACTTGATAAGTCAATGCTGTGTCCCACAAAGTCATGGCTTGTCTGCAGAGGGGGTAGGAATGTGTGCCTCCCTGCTTGTTTATGTACCACATGACTGTAGTATTGTCTGTCTTTATCAGTAGTTGTCCTGGAAGAAGGAGACACTTGAAAGCTGTCAGGGCATCCTGAACAGCTAGCATCTCTTTTTGACTGATATGAAGATGCATCTGGCTTGCGGGCCATGTGCCCTGAATACATTTTCCTGCCATGTGGGCCCCCAGGCATAATCTGATGCATCCGTTGTTAGTGTTTACCTGGCTGTGGGTAAAGTGAATGGCTGTCCCTTGTTGTGGTGACAGGCCTGTACCCACCATAGAAACTCCTGTTGCAGGCAGGGAATGAGGGTAACTAATGTTTCCAGGCTGTGGCAATGTTGAGTCCAAACACTTTTTACATACCATTGTAGTTTCCTCATATGCAGTCTGGCATATGGAATTAGAAGAATGCAGGATGCCATAAAGCCCAAAGCCTGCAGGATTTTCCTTGCAGATAACTGGGTCTTTGTTGCCAAGATTTTGAAGTAAGAAGTCAGTTACCTTTGTTTGTCTGGCGTGAGTTAAGCCATCTGGGCAGTTGTATTTAAGCTTGCACCCAGGAATATTATCTCTTGTGAGGGAACTAGTTTTGATTGATTTTCGTTTACTGTGTACCCTAGGCAAATTAGTAATCTTTTTACAAACGCCAGATGCTTTAGTAGAATGTCTTTGTCCTCTGCTTGAATAAGGCAGTCATCCAAGTAAGGATATATTTGAATTCCTCTTTGTCTGCAAAATGCAATTACTGGTGCCAGGCATTTTGTGAAGACCCTGGGCACAGTAGATAAGCCAAAGGGCAGTGCAGAGAATTGGTAGTGCATTGAGCCAGCTATGAATCTGAGGTATCTTCTGCAAGATTGTCTGATTGGGACATGCAGGTATGCCTCTTTTAGGTCCAAAGTTACGAGCCAAGCCTTCTTGCCCAGCATGGGCAGTAGCTGCTGCAGAGTCAACATTTTGAATTTTGGAACATCCAGAAATGTGTTTAGTATAGACAGGTCCAGTATTGGTCTCCAGGCTTTGTCCTTTCTGGGCACCAAGAAATGTCTTGAGTAAAATCCTTGTCCCTGCTCTTGTTGTGGTACTTATTGAATGGCCCTCATGTCCATGAGGGATGAAACTTGCTTTTTTGCCTCTGCCCATTGATTCTGTGACAGGTCTGGCATACCTTTTGCCCTTGGCAGGGTGTGAAAGTGGAACCTGTAGCCCTGAGACACTATGTTCAAGACCCATTTGTCCTGGGTAATCGTGCCAATTTGGTGAAAAAAGTGCTAGTTTTCCCCCAAGGGTGCTGCCAAAAGGTAAGTGTTTGGTTCTGGCAGAGGAAAGTCATTGGGACTGTTTCCTGTATGGTTGTGATTTGTCTTCTGCACTTTTGGAGGTAGACGCACCCCACTGTTTATGCCTGTATAAGCCTTGGGGCTGAGATCTGCCTCTGGGGCGTCTGTATCTGCCTCTCTATGGCCTGTCTGACACTGGAAAGGACCAATTCTTTGTAGGCCAGTTCCTGCTAAATCTGGGTGGCTGTACCTGTAGGAAATCCTTAACTGTCTGCATGGATTTCACTTTATCCTCCATTTTCTTCAACACCTCTTCTCCTTAACATCAAACAAAGTATCATGCTGTAATGGAGCATCCAATAATTTTGCTTTAACATGATCAGGCAGATTCTGTTCCTTTTACCAAGCATGCCTTCTAATGACAGAACCCGTAACAGCGGCCCTGCAAGAGGCCTCCAGTGAATCAAAACCACATTGCAAAGTATGCTTTCCCACTTGTTCAGCTGCGTGCAATAAATCCTGCATTTCCTTGTTATCAGAACATTCAGAATTTGTCAACATTTCTGTTTAAGCAGTGACATTAAGTATTGCTGATATTTAAGCATATGAAATTGACAATTTAAAACCCTTACAGCCAAGGTAGCAGAAGTGTAAACTTTTTCCCCCATCTGTCCAGCTTAGCAGGTGCAGGGGGTAAAGAGTCAGGAAACAGGCCGGACTCTGAAAATACACCATCTACAATGTCTAGAACAGGTGGAATAGCAAGAGGTCTGTGCTGAGGTAGTAAAAGAAAGTCTCTGAGCCTTTTCTTAGATTCTGAGTAATCTTGGCTCTCCCAGTGAAAATGCTCCCTCATGGTATGCAGGGTTTCCCCAAAAGAATAATCCTCAGGAGGAGAGGCTGAAGGAATAGATTCTTCAGCATCAGAATCCTCATATGGAGGAAAAGAGTATCCCTGTTCAGAAGAGGAATGACAGGAAATTGAAACCTGATCAGAAAAGTCATATTCTGTCTCTTGCCTAGGCCTCTTATCAGGAGGGGGATGGGAACCCCTGATCAAAGTAATTAGGTCTTCGGCCATTTTAAGCATCTGTTTCTTAGGCATGGAAGTCTGTCCAGGAGAATTCTGTACTTGTTTCTTTGTCTTTAGAGCTGTTTTAGTCTTTGTCTTTGAAGCTGTGGTTGGCTTGACATATAATTGTGTAGGTCTGAAAACACCCACAGAAGCCGATGCCTGCTCAGTGGCTCCAGACCCATCTGAGGGAATAGTTTCCAAGAGTCCAATACCTTGAGTATCCAGAGGCCTAGTCAGCTCCACGTGGGAGTCGAAAGCGGCCTGTGGCTCTGAGGCAGCGGGCGTCAGGGGCTGCGAAATTGCCTCACTGAGAACCGGTGAACCAGCGACTGGCCTAGTGGGGGCCTCGTCGTCGGTTTTGGACCTCGGATGCCTGTCCTTTTCACTTGCACTTTTTATAAACTCCGATTGTCGGCTGTTCCGACAGCATTATATAATTAAACCTTCGGCCAAAGTAATGAAAGGCAAAATCGCACCGACGCTTAATAGTGCGTTGGTTAAATCTAGCACAAAACTGACAGCTAGCAACGTCATGATCAGGGCTTAGGCAAGGAATACAGTAAGAATGAAAATCTTTATGAGGTATTTGCTTCCCACAAGAAATACAATTGTTAACTTTTTCTGACATCGGTCTGGAGCAAGAAAAAAGTTTCTCCAATGGGGTACTTAGCTTTAATGAAGACTTCGGATCTGAAATTCGATTTTGAAAATCTCAGGAATCGGCCGACTGGCACTTGGGAACTGCTTTTGCTTTGGGCACCGTGCGGCAAGAAAGACTGAAGAAAATGGCATCAGCTGCATCTTTTATTCCCCTGGTGCACTGATGTCAGGGAAGAGGCGACAGCAGCCGACGCCAGACTGGGACTTTGGAATTCAGGCCGACTGCAGCTAGCCTGCCAGCAGGATAACCCAAGAGTAACAACTGCAACAGTTAAACACGATGAACATCTGGGATGGAAGAGAGAAGAATATTCCCAGCCATGAGATGTAAAGATGACAGTGAAGGTAAAACCAAGAGAAAAGAGCACAAACATAGCCAGAAAGAATCAAAGGTAATGAGAAATAACATGAACTATATACCCAATGTGAAAGACAATAAAGGGGCATTACAAGGGTACAAACCCCAATATCAGGCAAGCAGAAACAACAAAAAGTTAGTTAACCAAAGAAAATGTTTAAGATAAAAGTATTTGATGAAACAATTAACTGTAATGCAAAATTAGTATGTTTAAAACAGAAAACAAGCATGTTTAATCTAAACAAATGTGTTAAGGCAAAATTGGGCATGTTTAGAGTAAAACGAGCACAAGAAAAGTGTATTGAGCATAAAAAAGGCTTAAATGAGCAAAACAATTACAATAAGGAAAAAAAAGGGTGCATTAAGCGAAGAATAAAGCAAGGAGACTATATATGTTTTGGCAAAGTGCTGTATTTGGGGATAACTTCAATGTTGTATTGTATCAAGGGAATGACTAAGGTTATTTGAAGTGTCTCAGAGTACATAAAAGTGCTTACAGTGTGTGCTTATTACTGTGTATGTATTTCAAAGAGTTCAATTTGTGCAAAGTGCAATTATTTCGTGTAATACACAATAAACCATGTCGGCCAGGCCCGACGCCAGGACCCTACACATCACAATCAATGTGATTTACCACTAAGCCACGGCAGTTATACCTACCTTTGATGTTATCACAAACATAGCTGACAGCACAGTCATTCAACAGTACGATCAAAGTAATTAAATCATATATTTGGGCAGTTGTGTCCTGTACAAATAATGTAAAATGGCAGCTGTCCTGAGATTTAATGACAAAATCTCCTATATTTATGTAATAGTTGCATAAAACAGTTATTCTGTATCTGAAACACCTAAATGTTATAAGAAACAGTATAAGCAACTATGATGTTACAAGAATAACCTTTTATTTAGACAAAACAGTGAAGTACTCTCCTTTGTACTAGCTGTGGGTATGTTTTGCCCTGCAAAATCTGATGTCTCTACATAAAGGTCCTATAGGGTTGCCACCTTTTCAACTGCCCAAAGTGGGACATATTCTGTAGAAATGTCAGATTTTCCAGGACAAAACATGCCTACAGCCGTGCATAGTACAGAACTTTACTTTTTTGCACAAATAAAAGCTTATTCTAGTAACATTTGAATTGCTTATGCTACTTCACATAACATATAGAAGTTTCATATATAAAATAACTGTTTTATGCAACTATTAAAGAAACTTAGGATATAATTTTGTCCTGTAATCTCAGGACATTTGCTATGTTTTGATTATTTTTGCAGGACACAACTACCTAAAGAGGGGCTGTCCCTCGCAATGTGGGGCAGGAGGTAACCCTAAAGTCCCACCTTGGCCAATTGAAAAGGTGGCAACCCTATAATAGGTATGCGGTAGCATGACTTGGCCGACAGATGTGGCTCCCAAAACCCAATTACTTGTCTGTATTGAAGAGTTTCGGTTTCCATGTATCAGCCAGATGGGAGCAGATTGTATGAGGAACACACAAATAATATGATTAAATCACTGGACAGACCACCGATTCCGTACAGTCAAACGCCATGCCGTCACCTAATGGGCAGCCATTCCCGATACTGTAGGCATGTAATCCGATGTAATAGGCATCACAAGGTAATATTGTGGTCCTCGCTTCCACCCAAGGGTATGAGTGTCAGATGCAAGCACCAATGTCGGTGTATTTGCAAGTGCAGGAGCGAGCAGGTGTAAGCCTGTTTGGCTACCAGTATGCAAGTATTGCACTGGTAAAGCAATGTAGAGGCTAACCAAGTGTAAGAAGCTGTAACCAAGGTCAGCATTGCTTAACACCACACAAACCCACACATACTCACTCCCAACTGCTTTAATGTTCCTTACACCCACCGTATCCAATGGCCTTGTTCTGCCCTGCAACCAAATAAGCGTCCTCTACAAGGCTCAGAACCAGGACCCTGCACACACAGCTAATGTGATTTACCAATACACCATGGCAGATATACAGACAATGGACAGTACCACAAACATATCATACAGTGCAGTCATTCAACAGTACAGGAATGTATCCCATCATGTAGATGTATATGTGAGAGTTTATGTCCAGCATATAGGTACATACATATATAGAGATATATCAGGAACATACCATGTGGCAACAAAGCATTACAAATGAATGAAATGGAAAACACCTGCGATGCCTGTATTATGTAGTGGTGTTGTTCTATGTGATCTCAAGACTCCATCAGACAGACATGTGTCATTCATATACGCAAACAGTTGTACATTGGCCGTATACATCAATTTGTGCATGTAATGTACATTAACACAACAGTACCTGTCCAATTATTATGTGTGAACAGTACTCTTGCTAGGTGCTGTGTGCAACATCAACATCATGATAAAGGTAAATGGAGTAACCATAGAGGGAACGGTAGTGTTGTGTGTACAATGGGGTCATCCTCATCACGTGTACCTGGACCAGTTAAGAGTGATGTGCACACCAGGATCGTGCGCCTGAGGGACAGGGGTGAGGAAAACAGGAGAATGCTGTGATGCATATTACAAGGGTTACATGTGTCCAGTGGGCACTTGTGTGAAATGGACAGTTATGTATAGGGCAGATGTTGTCCTTGGAGCCGAATGGCCTTATGTTTCCGTAGGTGAGGGTTGGATGTAGGAGAAGGAGTGTAGGTATGGCCGTGGAGGATAGGTAGAGTAGGATCACAGAGAAGGCAGCATACAGGGTTGGTATATGACACATGTGGGGGGATACACCACTGACGGGGATGGGTGTTCGGCATTCACAAGCCCATGGGAACAGTGGGACAGAGGTCCCTAGCCATGGGCAGCTGCCACTGCACCTAAACAGCTGCAAAGGAGGCAGTGCTGGGGGCTGCCCAGGAGGGGCAGCATCACCCTGTAAATGTGACACTTCGCCCTTGAGCTTGCGTATCTGGCTTCGGAACCCCTTAGTGAGCACCCAACACAACACGTCCGGGACTGCACGACAGCAGACATGTAACTATCTGGTCCTGCTTCCAGGGGGGCATGCTCCATCCTCAGTGGTGGTACCACCAGAAAGTGGTGCAGAGCCAACAGAGGTTGATGTCCAAGGCTGGGCCGCAGATGTGCTAGTGCCCGGTGCCATGGTCAGCTGAAGTGGGACAGGAGGTTCTGCCGGGACCTCCTAACCCATTCAGCCTATGGTTTTGCAGTTTAATCCCACATATGGCTTAGTGATAGACAGCAGCATACAGGATTACCTACAACAGTATGCATAGATATTACCATCAACCTAACACAACAGATGGTATACATTTGCAGAGGGAGCACAACACATGCATATATACTTCATGCCATCTGTAGAATGTATAGTGGATGTGTGACCGCAGCTATGAACAGTTGCCCATTATTGGCTTGTCACTGGGAACCCCAGACAGTGTCTGTCATACCACTGTTTCATGTGTCACATGTCCAGTCAGGGATGCGATGGCAGTAACACAACCCTATCATCATGTACTGTCTGCAATCCTCACACTATGCTCCTGCTGTACACAGATGTGTGTTCAGTGTGTAACACAGGAAAGAAATGGTTGCACACACTGACCAGTTCACAGATGGCCCTACAGATGGGGGTCCCTCATGAACAGAGTATACTCATGTCTGTATTAAAACATGCAGAATAGCCATTACCACACACGTTAAACAGGCAGTAGTCTCAATGCAGCACAGCTACATTTACATGCTGTAGTCATGTGTGGCACATCACCCTCCTGTCTTTTGGCTATTTCCCACTGTGTATGATGTTTGAGGTACATCCAGATATCATCTGTGATGCCGTGTCAGAACACCACATCCAGGTACCACTCACAGCGACTGCAATGTCCATATACCAACATGTTTTCCCTAGATAGTGTACGGTGTTTATCATGTGAATGGCTATGGGACACCATCATAGCTGTTCCACATGCAATCAGCTAGAGGAGGACTGCAATAGGTGCAGAGGCCATCACCTGATCATGTCCATCACTTACAATACACATGTTGCTGCTAAGCAGGTGTACACCTTCACATCCACCAGAGAGTGTGTGGGTGGGACAGACAAAGTACACTAGAGAAGGGCTTGGAGACTAAACCCTAAGCATCATCTGCCACATGCCTAACAGTACAGGGGTCAAACCCCTGACTGACTAGTCATTACTATTACATGTTCATGACATTACTACATGTGCCACAAAGGCGACATGTTGCTGTGCTGTAAGAACATCCATGTGTGTAGGTGAGTGACATCTGCAACAGAGATATAGTAAACATACATTAGGTGTGGCACACATGGCTGTCCACGTGAATGGATGCTATTGTCACCACAACCACACTCTCAAATGGACACGCATTGACATTCTTTGCCAGGGCCACAAATACACAACCTAACTACTTAGTTTGCCACACTGCAATAATGCACAGGACTACATACACCATAGGGGATATCTGAAGGTTCTATGGGCTAGGGCATGTAAAAGTGTTTAACTTCTGTTGGTATGCCAATGAGGGTTATACTGGGAGTGACTGTGGTTGGGAGCATCATAACCCACACGCAGACACAAGGTGCCAGTACTGACATGCATGTATGCATTGTTTCATGGGTGTGTAGTGGTTGGCTGTGCAATATGGCTGTACAAGGCTGGGTGAGGGGTAATCCTTGGCATCACATCACCCGACAATGGTGTGCAGTGCAGGGGTGTAGTGTCTGCAATGTCCCACACAGATGGGTACTGCATGATCTGCCCTGACATCCTGGTTACCAATGTGTATGGCCATAGCTTTGCAATGCATGCCATGTCTGTATGTGATAGTCCTTCACATGGACATTGCCTGGGATATGTATGTCCCACAATACTGTACAGTGACGTGTACAGGTGTACCTGGTTTGGCAGGCACATGTTGTGTACACAGACAGTTATCCCCCGATATGCCAATACTGGCCTGGTGTGGTGAAACCTGCTTATAGTGAGCAGTTTGACCCTGCACCTGCATTGATAGTATGATACAGGTATTCCCTGGTGTCAGTGGCATTGGTCCATACAGGGCACATGTGTACAGCATTGTATGGACTCTGTGGATCACATTTGATGGCACCACATATGTTGTAGGCATCCAGTGGGGAACATAGTGAAGGCACAATGTCTGCAAATATGTGCCTATTATACTGCTATACAGGGTGCCATGTCCTCTGCAGGCCACTGCATTCACACCATGCCTACAATCTGTCATCAATATGCATGGTACTAGCAACATAGCGGGATATCCTAGGCAAGTGTGTTTGTGCATGGCACATGGGTGCAGGACATATACCGGGTACTAGTAGGGTTGCATACTTTGTTCACCAGGCCTTTTTACCAGATGTAGGGGTATGGCTTGCCAACACAGTCCCATGGCTGACTGACAGCTGTACTCCTCACGAGGTGGCCAATGTGTCATAAGGCGGACACCATATAGGAAAACTATAAAATCCACTCCCCAACTTCTCCAATGGTAAGACACTCACAGCCACCTCTACACAGGCACTGACAGACAAACACACACTTGCCATGTCCTGTATATGAACTCATACCTACCGTATCATACTGCAGAAATACGCTTTTTGGGCAAGTGCTACGTTGAATACTGGGTGACAGCACACCTACAGGTGTATACCTAGGTGGATGACAACAGCAGGATTGACAGAGGTGGTCATGTGAATTGTACAGAGAGTACATACTCTACAAAGCACTGTACTTGTCTCACGCAGGCACACACACACACACACACACACACACACACACACACACACACACACACACACACACACACACACTTGGCAAGTCTGGGATTAGAACACCGATCTAAATACTTTATTACACTACAGCATTACGCAGTTACAAAACACGCTACCGAGTTTACTGGATCACAGCACTCCCAGAGGTGTATTTGTAGGTGGGTGACATCATCAGCCTTGTCAAAGGTGGATATAGGAATTGTATGGAGTGTGAGCAGTCTAAACGCATTATTCAGTCCTCAGACAGATGGGGACAAACAAACACACACACACACACTTGGCAAGTCTGGGAGAACAACGCCAACCTAACTACTTTATCACACTACAGCATTACGCAGTTACAGAACGTGCTGCCAAGATTACTGGGTCACAGCACTCCCAGAGGTGTATTTCTAGGTGGGTGACATCATCAGCCTTGCCAAAGGTGGGTATAAGAATTGTATGGAGTGTGAGCAGTCTAAAAGCATTATTCAGTCCTCAGGCAGACGGGGACAAACACACACAGACAGACACACACACACACACACACACACACACACACACACACACACACACACATACACACACATACACACACACACACACACACACACACACACACACACACACACACACACACACACACACACTTGGCAAGTCTGGGAGTAGAACACCGACCTAACTACTTTATCACACTACAGCATTATGCAGTTATAGAATGCGCTACTGACATTACTGGTTCACAGCACTCCCAGAGGTGTATTTCTAGGTGGGTGACATCATCAGCTATGCCAAAGGTGGGTATAGGAATTGTATGGAGTGTGAGCAGTCTAAAGGCATTATTCAGTCCTCAGGCAGATGGAGACAAACACACACACACACACACACACACACACACACACACGCACACACACACATGCACACATGCCAGTGGTGGGATCAGAACACCTGCCTATCTACAGATCACTATTACAATACTAGTTACGAGTTGCGCCACACAGACTACACATTTCAAGGCTGTCATTATGACCTTCTAGGAATGTGGACATCATCAGGGATGCTGGCAGTTAAGATGTACATACCTGTGAACCTGTGTGTTTAAAGTAGGAATCCATCCTGACCTGGAGTATGCCCATCTGTGGAATGGAAGACTACTATCACTATACAGGGCTACAATGGCCATGCCCATACACATAGAGACACATAACTGACACAAGGTGTCACTGGGCATGCTCACACACTTTGTAGCACAGGGCTGTTCGGAATGCAGTATGTGTCCATCTACACAAGGTTATACTGGGCATGCTCATACACTTAGTAGCACAGGGCTGTTCGGAATGCAGTATGTGTCCATCTACACAAGGTTATACTGGGCATGCTCATACACTTAGTAGCACAGAGCTGTCTGGGATGTGCTCTGATTCTAAACACGGAAGGCCACAGTGGCCATGCTATTACAATTAGAAGTAAAGAACACATTGTAATGGACTCTTGTGTTAGTAGTTGTCATTGTTAGCAGGAACACTGCTCTACATATATCTGACACTGGTCTTATACACAACATCCGCTGCTGTCCGTCACCTTAGATGTACCATTCTATACCAAGCACAATACTACCACTTGCAGTGATGTCTTGCTAGGAGTGGCAACTACTTGAACAACACAATGACCTTTGTTAGGAGTGGCAACTGCTTGACCAACTGAGGAAAGCCTTGTGCTGAAACCGGTCTAGTTTACAGTTTAAAATAAATCATTATATTCAGATTCTCCAGGGTGCTGGCTTTCTTTTATTTTTGGAGTGACCAACACAATGACCCAATGTCCTGCTGTAATTACGAGGTTGTCCAGTGTTTGTTATTCTGGTATGACATGACTGAAAGAAGACAGGCCTTTGTCACATATCACATGCATCCATGATTCAAGGGAGTGGGGATAATACCTAAGTCGCATTCGCCCATATAGTGCCATTCCAAGGCAAATGTCCTAAACACAGGATAACACCCTGACACCTAGAGGACAACTGCATTGTATGCTTATGCTAACCAGTGCTAGATGTGTAGCATCCGTAATCACAGCTGCTCACTGTAGATCCAACAATGGGGAGTGCTGACATCTGTGCAGTGAGGAACACCTGGCTGAAGGCTCTGTAGTGCACAACAGCACTACCACCATATACCTCAGAACCAGACATACGGGTCATAACACAGGTATGGACCGCTCCAGGTGGTGGTGTCCTCACATACATAGAGGCCACCCACATGTATTGACTGGTGCTCCTACAAAAGGCATCACAGATGAGTCAGGTGCAAGACACAGTGTTAAATGGTGCATTCTAGGATGTAAACCTCAGACACCACCATGCCCTCAGACCACCAACACACATCCATACTTGTGGTAGGACATATAATAGTACACCACCATGTGACCCTTGGCCAGTGGACTGTACCAAGCTCTACAACAACTGTGCAGAGTACCCATGTACTGACACAGTTGCATCATGTGTTATGCAATGCGATGATACCAATGTCTGTAACCAGGTCAGCTGTACACATACCAGGGGCCCTCGGTTATTTACAGCATTAGTAGATGACTGCTGCTGTACACCAGTAAATGCACTCATGTTTGGATATGACATACATGTACTTGCCCTGGATATGTACATGCCACACACACACAGCATATATGTAAATAGCATAGCTGTTGTTGTCCTTTGTGCAGACAGGTGGCTACAGCCATTACACACATGCACATGGAATGTAGGTCCATGGCTGCTGAATGCTAACAGTACATAAGGTGTGATATCAATGTTGACAGAGGTAACATTTCCTCTGTACCGGTCACCCATTACACCTATCATATCATACAACAGTCCATGTGTCATGTATGTCATTACACATGTCCACCAATTGCAATGCCCACAAACATGCCCAAATGACAGGATTGTAGGAATAACACACATATACATGTAGTGGTGTGCATTCAGATACCATGTGTGTGCAGTTGCTGATGTATGCAGGTGACGTGTATCTTAGTACATCATGCAGTTGCAATGCAGCCTCAACATTGCTAACTGTATATGATGATATGCTGAATGTACGGAAAGATGTACCTTAGGTATGGACAGATGTGTGGAAATAACTAAGTGATGGGGCATCCTTGCAGATGGATGTTAGCTAAGCGCAGCTTACAGGTGTGTCACAAGCAGTCCTACAATAACCTGTGTAACTGGTAAGCAATGGTTTCATTAATTGCTGGGCAACACACACAACATAGACAGTGGTCAGGGTGACACCGAAGGTAAATCACTTGACACCTGTAACAGTTAAGACCTCCCATGTGCATATATCAGCACTGTTGCCAAAGGAAGCGTCAGTACACTTTGTAACACATGCAATACTGCTGTAAGTCTGTCATACATATCGTGAGCTAGGCAGGTGTTTGATTGACAGTACTGGCAAGTGTGGTTGCGTGTGTGTCCATATATGTCACGTATGGTGGGAATACATCGCATTTCTTACTCACTCTACTGTACACTGTTGTAGACATCTGTACAGACTGCAATGAAGAAAGCAGGACATAGGCAGGGGCGTTTATCTCACACATGTGAGGTATCTGTATGTGCTTGACATAGGTGTATTCAATAGTGAATGCCACAGTGTGTGTGTGTGTGTGTGTGTGTGTGTGTGTGTGTGTGTGTGTGTGTGTGTGTGTGTGTGTGTGTATGGCTGTCTGGTCCCTGGAGTGAGGATGTATGTTACCATACTGAACTGATAAGACCCTCCCCCATCCTACTTCATCCCGTTAGCCCTCTTACCAACTGATACCCGTACTGTGTACCCTTGAGTACCGTACGTAAGTATTTTACATACAGGGCCCCCTAAAAGAGAATGTTGGAGTGGTTTACTGTGTGTGAATAAGTGTGGTGGTTCTTTCATAAATTTTTGGGAATCCATTTTGGGGGGGGTTTTTTTGGCATCCGCATGGGGGTTAAAATGAAGAGGCACATTCCCACTGCCTTACCCTTGTACATAAGCCCTTTCCCCACCCCTATGAACTGTACCTGTATTACCCGTATGGTGTCACACGTACCCTTTAATCACACTATCTCTTTGGTCAAAATGTGTTTGGGCTGGGGCATTCTAAAGGGGGAAGACAAGGTATGCGGATATTTATCAATGTAGTTCCAAACTAGGGCACAATGAAACATGTAGGCCTGCAATTCCTGGGAAAAGCAGAAATTTTTGCCAAAATAGTTCTTTTTAAACAAATTTTTCAGTTGAAATGTTTTCCCCGCACAGGATTTGCGCCCGCAACGTAAAAACAAGTTTACATTATTTCCGCGCACCCTGTGCATGCCAAGGCATGCCCCGCCCCCGGTGTGGTACGGATGAAAGGCATACTTGCCGGGGTTTTGCCAGGGCCTGGGTGCCCCTTGGAGACACATGTGTGTGTTTCCTTTTTTAATTTGGGGATTTTGGTTTTTTGCTTTTTTTTTTGGCCCCAAAGTTTTGTGGGCATCACCCCATTTTAAAAAGTTCCCACAGGGGAAGCAGCTGCAGATGTCAGGGAGGTTTTTTTTTCACTGTCCCCACCCCTACCGGGTCCCGGGTTGCTGGGCATACCAAGGGGTGAGTTGGGTAGTTTTGGCACAGCCCTGGGAAACCCTTCCCTGTTGGGCCTCCGGCCCCCCCTGAGTGTTTGGGTTGGGCACACGCCCCTGCAGCTGTGCCCCCCTTTGGATGGGCATGGGGTGTGCATTAAACCGCAGGTGTGACAGGTAAACCACTCCTGCCCCCCCACTCCTGTTCCAACACAAAAGCCACTTTCTTTCATGCCATGGTAAGGATAACCCTGAAATCTTCTTAAAAAAGAAATTTGGTTTGGATTTCCCGCCATGGAAAGTGGCACACCCTCTGGCCTCATCTTCTTTTTGCCTTAGCTTTTGGGGCCCCCATTCAGTGAAAAGCGGGACACCCCTCTCCCTGTTTTGGGGGGAGGGCCAACCCACAGCACACCCCCCCCCACCCCCCAAAAAAACCATGGGGCAGGCACACCCCATAGCCCCCACACCCGCCAAGCACCACAGCCAACGCCCCCACCACGGGGGGGAAGGGAGGGAAACTTTGTGGGTGGGGGGGAAATGGAAAGGGGAATGGCAAGGCACCCAAACCCCCCTGTGCCCAACAACATATATTTTAAATCTTTGGGGAAAAACCAAATTAAGGCCCCCCCCCCCCAACCCTTTCCTGTTCCAAAGGGGGGGCTTTACCAAAATGCCAAACCTGCCCCTTTCCCCCCCCCTTTTTTTAAAAAAGGGGGGCCCCCCCAACTTTGGGGGGGTTGGGGTTTTTATTGGGGGTAGGCATGAGGATCCCTTTGGTTGGCCCGGCTTTGGTTTTTTTTTTTTTTTTTTTTTTTTTTTTTTTTTTTTTTTTTTTTTTTTTTTTTTTTTTTTGGGGGGGGGTGTGGGGGTGGGGGAGAGGGGGGAATTTTTGGGGGGGGGGGGGGGGGGGGGAAAGGAGGATATAGGTGGAATGGCAGCCAATGGCACAGGTTCAGCCCCTAACAACCCTGCCTGTGCCTCAATCATACATTCATAATCACTGCTAAAGTCTGTGGGGACACTAACATCAGATGGACCGCAGGAGGGGACACACCTACATCACCTGTGAGGGGCTGACAAGAACTGCACATTACAATCTATACAATAGACACACACACACACACACACACACACACACACACACACACACACACACACATAGACACACAGACACAAACACAGACACACATAGACACACACACAGACACCCCCACAGACACACAGACACACACACAGACACACACACACACACACACACACACACACAGACACACACACGCTATGGCACACAATATGCATGTGATATGGCACCCAACATGCATGCGATATGGCAGAAGGCATGCAATATGCATGTGATGCAGCAAACAACATACAGCACAGACAATAATAGTGGTAGTTATCATACATCCCTGGGTTGCACACAACAGCATGCATGTGTCATAGCAGAAGGCATGCAAATTACACAATCATAGTAGTAGTTAGCATACATCCCTGTGTTACTACACCTGCCTGATGTATGGCATATGACCTTGACAATCACATGTAGTATGACATGTGATCTGATAACATGTGCAATGATATGCATACATGTTTAACACAATGGTGTCCTGTCAAATATACAGTGGGGTAATAGTGTCCCAATGCAGTGTTGTCTGTCCACCCTACAGATATACTGCACATTTAGCTTATGTGTATGGCCATTGCAGGGAATCATGAGGCATCTCTATTGCTATACAGTGTGACTTACAGACACAGTTCATAGCCATGAGTGTAATCAGATACAATACATATATACTGTGGAATGTGACCCTCGTCATTGAGAAGTATACACACTAAACCATGATGTGGAATGTGACACAGGTCACTGAAGGGTATACGGATGACACCCCTGTACATCTGCAACCATATTGCTGCTGCCTGGCAACTATGGCCAGACATGGCAAACTCGTCGGTACACCATGTCCCACATGACATCTGTGTACCACACACACACACACACACACACACACACACACACACACACACACACACATACACACACACGAGGAGCAAGGATGACATTGATGTCTGACACAAGCAAGGGGAATGTACTGTATCTGTGGGCTGATGTGGATACTGTACAGGTGACTGCTGTCATGTTGTGACACACTCAACATGTTCAACACATCTTATGTGGTGGATTGATGTCACGCCTACACAAGATGTGCACAGGCCTGTAGGATGTCTAGTGTTCCACATCTGCAATATAACCATTACACAAAGGCCATAGTTGGACCATGTGGAGCCAATGAATGATAGGGTGTACACACAAGCACATCATGTCTACTGTGTGCGTTGTTTCATATCTCTGGTCATCCTCTATGGCCATGTGTGTACATGTGTTGGCCAAATTATTGTGACGGGCATCTATTTCACGTGTCTGTGTTGTCCCATATGACATACACCCATAGATGTCATATGCTCCACTGACGACAGTGTTATGCAGACAAAGGGTGGTATGTGGGACATGATTTTTAGGATAGTTAGGCAGTGTTGCAGCCAGGCCACTAGATGTCATGGACATGTCAAGATAGCACATCACATTGTGTGACATTCATAGCAGGGCTATGATCCACACCAGTGAATCCTGTGGGCTGGCCTTACTCCAGCTCACTGTGTAGTACTGTTTGTATTCCCCACATGTGTAGTTCTGATCTGTAGTACATGTCCCTACAGTGAACAGCACCTCCAACAGAGTATGCACAGCTGTCCACACATCTGGCAAGTACAGTTTGTGAGCTTTCATGTTGGTGTTTCACATAGTTTGCAAGTATTGCACATGGGTAGCCATTGTGATGCATTGCAGGTCTGACCTGTATATCGTGACAGGACCATACATTATGTGTACATGTGGTAAATGGCCACATGGCAGATAGATCTGTGCATTAAGATGCCTGATAAATAATAACAGTTTCACCTGCAGGTACCTAAATAGGAGTAACACAGCAGTATGATCATTATCCACACCTGTATGATAGCTACAGGGTGCAATGTGCATGTTACCACATACACCAGTACAATAGACTATACTATGGAGTATGCACATGTGTGCATTCACAGAGTAGCATACTATAGCATGTGGCATGTGTGTATACCTACTTTGCATATGATGTTACATTACATATTGTATAGTGACACATGTAACTATATGGAATATAGTTGTTATAGGTGCAGTACTGACTTACCAGGCAACTCCAGGCTTGGTGGTTGAGAGACAACCACCTCCACAATATTGGCTAAGGCTTGTGGATGTTATTCTGCAGGTGTCCCAAGGTTGGCCATAGCTCCTCGGTACGTGTGAGTGGGGGCTGGTTTGGTGGCCCACCACCTGTTGCACCTTGTTCCCTGGTGATTGCATTTGCATGCTGTTTCGCCCATCTAATGAAGTCTGTACAGTGTGAGCGCACCTGCTAGTATGTGCGGTTGTGGCCACCCAGATCATTAACCCTCCTGCGAAGTTCCATCCACAGGGCACCTCACTGCTGTGCATCCTGTGGCACATGGCTGAACAGGATATCATGATTGTCATGTAGGTATGGGATGAGGGCCTCATCCTCCAAGCGGGTACAAGGGGGTAGCCTTGCACGCAGCATACCTGGAAGACATAATGATGGAGACAGGTCACAGTAACTCACAGAGACATACAGAGCTATAGCTGAACATACATGTGTATCGCATTTGTTACGATTAAATAGTTGTTTTTGCAAATCTACATGACACTGATACCACTGACATGTTTGTGCCACACACATGTGACACTCAATGGTGATTGGATATTATCACCATATATGTGTGTGTGTTTCACCTGATTACATTGCTCATACTCCGTGTGGATGCTGTCTTGATGTGGGCATGTCTGTTTGCCTGTACTGGTGTTTCTACCTATCAGCACATGGCTGGATGTGTCCACATTAATGCAGTCAACCTTGATGCTGTGTATATGTCACATATAAAGACTTACACTGCCTTAACGAACATGACCTGTGACCCTACAGACTTGCTCACGGAAGGTTTTACATGTATGTGTATTGCCATATACAGCTACACAACACTGTACAGCAGTTCAACATCCTGCCATGTATCACCTGTGTTGCACATGTGATACACATGGGACACTGGCTAGTCTGATGGTATTTGCAGGGATGGATATCAACTATAGCATGTACAGTGGAAGTCAACTAGTAGGCTATATGCCCTGGGCCATGTATGAACTTAGGATGAAAGGTTACCTAGCTGTAGCCGACAGGTGGGTCTCTGGGGCCAGGTGGAGCAGTGCCACATAACTGATCCACAGGGTTAATGATACATTTAACATGCGGTTATCACACCATGTCTGAGAGGGGCAATGTGCAGCTTTGCTGGACAGGAATGCATAGTATGGCAGGACTATGTAAAGTGTATGGGACAAGGATCTGTCCAGCATGTGGTGATCCTAGTACTAGGAAGGTGGATGTCCATGAAGTATGTGCTTGAGATCAGGATGTGTACGTGTAGCATGTCCAACATCACTGGTTTGGACATGGCTTTATTCAGGGTAGGCATCATGCTACATAGTGGAGATGGGGAATGGGAAGGCTGATGTAGGTCATCTGAACATGGCCAATACCCCTTAAAGGAAATATGTGATCTGATATGGGTCACTTGAGTGTTGAGTATGGCTAGACAATGATCTCTATATTCATGGATGGCACCCTATCATAATCAGGGTTGCCACGTATGACTACCTGACAGGTGTGGTGATGTAACTATCACAGGAAAGACAACTGCTCAGCTGCATCCCTTACACACAGAGTCCATTATGTTGACCGCTGCCTAGGTGGTAGTTCATGGGTACAGGGTTATTAACATAGGGGTGACAATGCAATATGTAGCTGTCAGATTGTGCACATATGTCACACACCTCACCCACAAAGCCTCTTCCGTATGTTGCCCACAACACTCTGAGTCAGCTATTGCTCCTAGGTCATAGTCATTCGCATACTTCAATAGGCAGATGCCTTCTGTTAGTCTGTGTGGTAATAGACAACAATGAGGGGGAGTACAATGAATTAACCCTGTCTTACTATGGCTGGCACTGGTGTGATGTGCATGTATTATTCAGACACCTTCTGCAGTGTTGGTTCTGCCAGAAGTCCCATTCAAAACACTCCTGTGACATAGGAATGTACTCTAGTATACTGAGTGTAGGTGGAACACAGTATGGGTGATGATGTCCTATGACCTGGCAAGGTTATGATATGCAGTGTGAAATCAACCTTACTGTCATCTACATCTGTACGGCTGACATCAAATAATTTGATCAAGGTTCATGGCCTTTCAGACCAGACTCAGCAGGGTAGTAGTGCAGTACTTCCTATTATCAGTGGTGTCTCCCCCTTTGTGGGTTGTGATACCTGTTGGTGTGCACCATTCAGTGTGTACACAGCCTTTCATGAATCTATGTTTTGCATGATGTTTATGTGGAGAGCAACTTGTTTTGCCATATGTGTATTATACAACCTGGCATGTGGACAGGTCCCATGCAGCCTGAGTGCAGCTTGCACCTGCATAGTTGTGGTTACAGGGGCTCTGTAGTGTACATGGATATATGATTGTGTACCTGTTGGGGGGGACATTGTGTTTATGTTATCCAAGACCCTATCTGGATTACTTATTCATGCTCAGCACTTGTTCAGAACTTGTAATCACTACGTAAGCTACTAATTACTACAGCACTCAATCTTCATCATTACCTAGAGGTAAACAGTTTTTGTACATACTTTTCTCACTTGCTTAGAGTAAAATAGCTCTTGTACTCACTTTCCTCACTTATCTAGGGGAAAATAGTTTTATATTCAGGCATGTCCAAGGGTCAGCTCTCAGTGTTCTCTCCTGTCTATGACGGATGAATCTGGACATCTTGAGGCAATGTAGACATTGTGTCATGTACACAGACAACCCTCTTCCCCTACCACCCAACACTATAACCTGTGAGAGATGCACTTATCTAGCCAAACTGGAGGTAAAGCTCTTTCTACCCAAGACTGACCTTGACAGTCATGTAGAGAAGGTAAACATTTGCACCACACCACACTCATCACATATTCTCACTAAAGCTACACCACCATAATCCACACATAGTAACAAAAAATATACATGGAGGCTCACAATAATAATCTGTCTAAACAACAAGAGACCTCCAAAGTGGAAACTCAAGCAGCCTCCATCCCCCAAAATAACCCCAATGGCACATAACCCACAGAGTCAGTGTGCCACTCAACCACAGCCAATAAGGCAAATCAACGTACCCAACACACTAGTCATAGGTGACTCTATAGTTAGGCACACTGATGTTCCACTCATCTGGCTAAGCAAGGAGAAGGGTACTGTCAGCTGCCTGTTGGGTACTAGTATCTGCCACATAACCCATGCACTCAGGTCACTCCAGAGCAAGTACAAATATGACTCTGTCATTGTCCATGTTGGTGTAAATGACCTGAGATGTACCTCCCTGGACTGCAAGAAAAGAGACATGGAAGAGCTCTCCAATCTTGGAGGCCAGGCAGGTATGACCCTAGCCCTGAGTAGCATTCTGCAATCACCCAGAATGATACCGCAGTACGAGGACAAAATGTTTGACTTCATCAATTGGCTAAACTTCTGGTGTCATTTTAAGGGGATCCAGAATCTGTCTGCTTGTGATGACATGGTCAACAGACCACGATGCTTTGCCACAGATGGCCTGCACCTGTTCCCCTTGGGATTCCAGATACTGGCTAAGGCTCTTGCTGCCCCTATAGTGCCTTCTTTAGGCAAGGTTCAAATAACATATTCACCACCATAACAGGAACAGGCAAGCACAAAGTGAGGGTAATGCTACTCAATGCTGGAAGTCTAAATCGCAAAATGCACTCACTCGAGGCAGTCCTTGTAATGGAGAACATTGATATCTGTGCAGTGATTGAGACCTGGTTCAAGGCTCCAGAGTGCACCCCTGCACTACCAGGCCATAACTCATAGCACACTTTTCGGCCATGTAACCTGGACCGGAACACCAAAGGCGGAGGTGTGTCCATATTCATTAAGGATATCCACCCCTCCAGGCTAGTTGCTTAGCACAATGCATCCAAGGGTATCCAAGTGCAACTACTCTGGGCTAAACTGCAATCCAAATCATAGCTTGCTACAGATCCCCAACCATGTCCCAAGATTCCCACCTCTCTTTTCTTGATGTACTGGAAATTATTAGGGTTCAACCAAACACCCTACTAATGGGCTACTTCACCTACCCCACCATTGACTCGGATAACTACTCGTGTACCAACTCATTAGCTCAATGCTTTCTGGAATTCATAAACACCAATGCCCTGAATCAACTTATCCACACACCCACCAGGGTCAACAATATCTTAGACCTAGGCATTACCAACATGAGTGACCTGTGTTTCACACCTAAAGTCAACTCCTCGTTTGTCCGATCTGACCATAAGCTAAACACCCTTGATATCCACATCTTGCCCCCACCCCCCCATTAAGGAAACCACAGTATAATATTTCTACAAAGCCAACTTCATGCTTCTTAAGACAGATGTGGTGAACTTCATGACACCCATGCAGATGGACAATACAGCTACAACTGCTGAATCCTACACAAATGCACTCTATAAGCACTTACACAAGTGCATGGATTGTGCTATCCCAAACAGAACCAAGATGCTATACTCCTAATTAAGGAAGCCAATCTGGTGGTCCCCTGCCATAAACAAACTGTACAACAGAAGGAAGACACTGTTGCAAAAGAGAGTGCAATCCCATGCATGGAGGAGCTCCCTGGTCAGCCTCAGTAAGAAGCTGAGATCCCTTATAAGATCCTCCAAAGCTAGCTACAGAAACAAAACCGCAACTAATTCCAAGGACAACCACAAAGCATTCTATACCTATGTCAAATATCTTGATGTCAACACCCAGATCTGCTCTGAGTTACAGCACAAAGGCATGAACATTACAGAGCCAACTGATATTGCCAACATCCTGGGAGATAGGTTCAGTGCTACCTTTCCCCCCTCTCACCCCCTAAAGGGCCCATATCTATACAGGAAGAATGCAGTGTCCCTGTAATCACAACTATGCAGGTAAAAGCTGCACATTCTAAAGCCAATATCACAGCATCCATGAGACTGGACAACATCCCAGGCTGTGTTTTACATGAACTTCAGAATGTACTGGCTCCCCACCTGTGCACCATGTTTAATAATAGCCTCGCATCAGGCTTTGTGCTCCCAGAACGGCATACAGCAACAGTTATCCCACTCCACAAAGTGGTGCCACAATGGACCATGGGACCTATTGCCCTATAGGCCTGACTAGCTTGGTCTGCAAGGCTATGCAGCACATCATCATGGATCTCAGTCAAAGAGACATTGGGTACCTCCAAACCTTTGACCTCTCCCAGTTTGCCTTGGTTATGGGCAGAACATGCCTCCTAAACCTGGTGGACTTCTTTGGGACAGTTACCAAGGTATTAGATGAGGGTAAGGAGGTCCACACAGCCTACCTTGATCTCTCAAAGGCTTTCAACACCATTCCCCATTCTGGTATTATTGACAAATCCATCCACCTGAACATTAACCCCTATGTGATGAGATGGTTTGCAAAGTGGCTCACGGACAGAACCCACACAGTGGAAGTTGCATACCCTAGGTCCGACTGTAAACTGGTTCCAAGTGGCGTACCGCAGGGCTCAGTCCTAGGACCCCTCATGTTCGGTATATACATCTCTAAGGTACAGGCAAGCACAGGAGGGCTTTGGCTGAAAAGGTTTGCAGATGACTGCAAACTAGGGTCCATAAATGTTTCCCCAGCTGATACAGACACCTCCGGAAGGGTCACACTGAGACGGATACCTGGTGTCAATATCATGGCCTCAAGCTGAATGCCACAAAGTGCATAGTCATCCCCTTTGGATAAAACTAATTGCCCATGGACTGCCACATAGGTGCTAGTCCCCTACATACAGAAAATGTAATTAGGGATCTCGGAACCCCAGTAGATAGCAATCTCTCCTTTGATAACCATAATGCCAAGGTGGTTAAAATATCCTTCTACATGGACCCCTAATCTCTAATGGGTTCGTATCCAGAACAAAGGAGGCCATTGTGCCTCTCTACTCATGACTTATTAGATCCATTAAAGGATACAACACCCCATTTGGGATGTACCTTACAAGACAATTGCAACAGCTTGGAAGACCACAACAATACCACAACAAGAGGATTACTGACCTCAAACAGATGACCTATGCAGCCCAACTAAAGAAACTCCAGCTGCACTTGGTTGCATACCGCATAATCACAGGTGATCTCTGCTTGACATACAAGACCCATGTCCAACCCAATATTGCTGGATATGCTCCACCTAAACAGAAGCCCCTGAGAGCCACATGCTCTAGGGATATACACCTGACCACAATGATGACTAGGATGTGCTAGACGGATAGATTCCTGACTCGGAGACTCCTCATGCTTTGGAACATGATTCCAATGTACATCAGGCAGGGCCCCTCACTAGCACTCTTCAAGAGAAACCTTGACGGGTGGATGGGAGACAGACATGTACCCCGGGGATCACTGCAGTGGCTCTTCTGGACAGAGTCACAGGGAACTAATGACTCTGCTGTTCAGAGGCACAGGGAACTAACCTAAGGGGGTGACAGAAGCCAACACACTTTAGCTAGGCTTATAAATACCCTTGGGCAGACAGCCTAGTACCTACCTTTGAACTTATTACATGTCTTATGTGCATGGATAGTTAACTAGCTCTTCCATTTTACTTTGCTATCATGCTGTTAAACTGTCGGGTGACTACAAGTCATATGTACCCTGTTATTCTGTATTGTAAATGCCAATAGACATAACTAATGTTTGCCTAACATAACAGTAATGCTATGTAACTTGTAATACATATCTGCCTACAATACTGTACATTACACAGTTATTGGCACAATATCCCACAGTGTAAATCATAATTGCACAGTAGGCCAACCTTCGACATGTTATTCTCAGTAATACACCTATATATATGCCTACTGTTATAATATATCAACATATACTATCCCCTGTTATAGCACATACTTGTTGGACCAACCCTGCCACTGACAGCGGCTGGTGAGGATTTGTTGGGTTCAAAGCCTTTATATAGCATCCCTTGTGGTGTATGCGGTGTTTGCCTTGTGATCTACAGCAGTACACACATAAATACTACAAGCGTTACTATGCATAACAATACATCACTACAAGATAACTGTTTCCACTATATGCATTGCATACACTTTAAATATTACAGAACAGGTACTACATACACAGGCATACTGAGTGTTCTACATACCTTATTAGTAACCCGAGGTGTCGCCGACTGTTATTTCATTCCTTTTCAGTTTGTGTTTCAATCTTTGTAACATTCTGCTGGTATATACAGATGGTTTGAATGTGTGATAAGCCATCCTTTTATAGTTAAATATCGGTAACATGTGCTATTCTGACCACCAATTGGTGTTCCAAAGTAGTTAATCAGATGCACATCAGCTGTGCAGCTACTTCACTAGCCAATACCATGGCAACAGTGGTGTATAATTGAGTACTCCACTTGGGCGTTGTTCTTTTGCCTTACTTTCGAGGAAGACAGCCTGGATGTGTTGTTTGTGATGTATTTCAACAGCTATATGGAGACACACAGAGATATATTAGTTTCATGACTCCCGTGGATTGTGTGTAATGGCTAGAAGATGTTGTTCTACATGTGAGTACAGCTGTTATGTTTCAGAACATTGCTGCTTATGCAGGGTTTGTTTGTACCTGATACATCTGCAGATGTTTCAGTCTGGCAAGGAGGTTTGGGCAGCTCAAGGCTGTATGGCTATGCATTAAATGTTAGGTGGTTTACAGTGTGCTCACCAGACATCTTTGGTTTGCTGTACATGTGTATCATACTGTGCTTTTAATCAGTAATTGATAACACTTCCCGGTGTACACACAACCCTCTGAAACGGGATTAGTGTAAACAAACCCTGTAACATCAGCCGCTGTTCCATTGTATAACAGCAACTATTTCACAAAGGGCCATGTTAGTGTGTCTCTGACAAGGTATGTTAAGGCTTCTGCAGATGTTGTACAGTGAGTGAATGATTTGTGATGTTATTACAGTTTGTATTGTAATTTGTTTGGGTGTGGGAGAGATGTTGGTGGGTATACATAGCAGATGCAGGTGTGTAGGAAATACTTTTATACATAATCAATATGTGCATGAGGGTTCCTTCCCTATTTGAACACCTATCCTTTAGTGGACTAATACTATGGTAATTGCAGGCTGATTCATTAAGGCACTGTTAATTGGTTCCTGTATAGCATGCAGGTGAAGTTGGTCCTTGAATCCTTTCAGCAATACATCGGAATGTAATAAAGTGTTGCTACATGAAAGCTGTGTATTTCTGTCATAGGTATTTGCAGTCATTGGAGTTGTGTCCTTCCCTGTTTGAACACCTATCCTTTAGTGGACTAATACTATGGTAATTGCAGGCTGATTCATTAAGGCACTGTTAAGTGGTTCCTGTATAGCATGCAGGTGATGTTAGTCCTTGAATCCTTTCGGCAATACATCGGAATGTAATAAAGTGTTGCTACATGAAAGCTGTGTATTTCTGTCATAGGTATTTGCAGTCATTGGAGTTGTGTTGGTGACTGACCCTCTTTGGCTAGGGTTGCCACCTTTTCAAATGGCCATAGTGGAACATTTTTGGGACACATATCAGATTTTACAGGCTGACACAAACCCACTGTCAGTACAAAGGATATAACTTTACTTTTTTGCCTAAATATAAGTTTATTCTTGTAGCAGTTTAGTTGCTTATCCTGTTTCTTGTAACATCTAGGTATTTTAGATACAGAAAGAACTATTGTATGTAACTATTACATTACATATGGGACATAATTATGTTCTACAATCTCAGGACATTTGCCATGTTTAATATTTTTGGTCAGGACACAACCACCCAAAGAGGGACTGCCCTCGCAAAGTGGGACAGGTGGTAACCCTATCTTTGGCTCATGTCCATAGCACAAATTTGTAATAGTGTATAGGCATATACTCCCCATATCCTTTGTTCATAAAGTTTGGTCATAGTAGAATGTGTGATTGCTATAGTCCATGTTATACTCATATGCAAAAACTTCAACTGCTGTATCCGGGATACCTACAGAATCCCGAACGCACACAATTCTGACGCCCACAGTACAAGGCCCAGACTCCCATACCCCACATTACTGACAGTGACAGTCAAACTTGCGAAAGTAACACAAACATGGAATACCCACATGCACACACAGACACACTGCTACCCACCACATCCAAGCAAACCATCGTACACTACGTATGAGCAGGTGGGAAAATCCCCCCTATACCCCCCATGTGGGTGGCTGCGCCCACCCACACCCCCCTACTTTAATATTCTATCTCCTAGATCGCACAAACAGATGCACAAAGCAAACCCACACCCACACATTACAGTCTCCCAGGAACACACACCGCACTCAGAACACACACTTACACACACTACAACCCTCCGAAACACACTTACACACAGTAACCTACCTGAACCACAACACCAGAAACACTGACTAAATGTCCCTCAACATCAGGATTTTAAACCTTGCGCTTCTGGTGTTTTGGTACTGTGGTCTGTTGGTCTTTAAGCCTCGAGATTGCGCGCATCGACATGTCAGGCATTCGGAATTTGGTAGGTATCCCATTTATATGTACCTCCATGGTTATGTCAATGTTGTTAACCTATCTATATATCTACATATATATGTATATCCCCATATATCGACATATATCTCTCTCTCCCTCTCTCTCTCTCTTTTATGTGTGTATATATATATATATATATATATATATATATATATATATATATATATGTTGATTTATATATATATATATATATATATATATATATATATTTTTTTTTTTTTTTTATATATAGAGCATTCACCTTTCATTGGGTACATGCCGATTTGTCCTATTTCCACACATTCCTACCTTTTGTGTTTTAAACTGTCAGAATACACAACTGCCATTAATACATCTCAGGTAGCTTAGTGGTAGGTTATTGTGAAAATTGTGTACATGGTTGCATGTTCTAATCCTGGCAGTGGTCATTTTACCTCTCAGACCAGGCACTAGTAGTGCAAGGGTGATTAATGCACATTTCAGCAGTTGTGTATTCCAAATGTTTATTATTCTGTGGAATACTACCTATATATGCAAGCTGTGGTTAAGGTATACTATGTAACATGTAAATCATCTCTGACTTTATTGGGAATTGCACAGATATTATACAAATGCTGTAGCCATTACACTGTTGACATCAACGTTCCTTCTGCCTGTTTCCTATGTCCATGAATCCTATGTGTAAGCTTGGCTACACAACAGGCAGAGCCACCCACACCCAGTGAGCTTCTCGAAATACTGACATAACACATGAATTGAGAGACTATACATTAACATCCTAACTACATTTGGCATAGCCACTCACTGACACACTTCAGGGGAAACCTTGATGTGTGACTGGCCAACAGTATATACACCCCTGGGATCATGTGTCCCAGACACATACAGCCAGGGTATGGGAGAGCCACTCCAGTTCTACAGCTGCAAGACCTGTTGGGGAAATTGAATGCTGTTGGTTTGTCATGTTAACATGGCTATTTGAGATCACTATGTGCCCCTATCACCCTACAGCACCCCAGTCTTCAACAGCTTCCAGCAACTCTGCCTGGAATCACTTCACTGGCTATACTTGACAGAGGCTCAGTTACTTCATCAATGGTGCAGATAAAGCTACCACACTGTAGCTATGCTTCTAAATGCCCTTGGGTAGATAGCCTACTACCTATCTGTGAACCTCTACAGTGCAGGCCATCTCCAACATCATATGTGATTATACAGAGTTTTCTGAACACAATATACAGTGTAAAATCACCATGTAGTCAGACAACAGTTAAGTACAGCAATAGCATACAGACTACTGATACATAATCACACCAAAAGCCTATCTTGGAAGCTAGTGGACATGTATAGGTTTGAGGCTTTGTATTGCTTACCAGTAAGTTACCTACAGGAAAGATGGGACACAAGCACAGATGGGATACATCACTGCAACAATGCCATACCAACTTGCATGTGTCAGCCTAAGGCTTTGGAATGCTGGGCAAGGCTATTGGCACCCCAATGGTGCCATTTTTAGGCAGGTCTCAGAGGTGAATCTCACCTCCATGAACTGCACAGTAGTGGAACCAATGAGGGTTAGGCTACTCAACACCAGGGGTAGTACTCACAACATGCACGTACTAACAGCACCCCTCAATATGGACAACATCTACATCTGTTCTGTGACTGGGACCTGTATAATGCTCCTGTGAGCACACCGGAACTACCAGACTACAACCCATAACACACATTTCAGCCACTGTAGATGGACTGGCACAGACATGGAGGGGGTGTATCTTATCCATCGGGGATACCTACACCTCCAAGTTAGTGGAGCAGCATGATACCTCTGTGATCATCTATGTGCAGCTAACATCAGCCACAACTGCAATGCAAACTGTGAGCTGCTACAGATAAACCTCCATGACCCAGGAGCAACACTGCAACTATCTGGAGACAATGGTAAACATGACAGTCCTACCAGACACCCTGTTATTGGTCAATGTCGGCTACTCTACACTTAACTGGATAACCTACTTGAGTATTCAATTCCAGGTCCGGCACTTCCTGGGATTTGTAAAAAGAAAACTACTGGTGATGCAAAAGGTAAAATCACCAAACAGCTTTAATAAAACAAAATAAAGTAAAATAACAGGTACACTCGAACTGACTTAGCACTTTCACCCAACTAGGACATCTTCAGAGTCAGTTAAAAAATGTTAACAAGCCTTTATAAATGAAATTCAAATAACATTGTAACCAATGAGCATCAACATACAATGAAATTGTTGTCAATTATCCTGAGAGTTAACTCTTGCTCATGCAACAAAATTCTCCACATATACAATACAGGATATTACCAATATGTAGGTGTCTTAAAAACTCCTTCCTTTAGGGAATCCCTTGTGTTTCCTTGTTACAAAGTTACAACTTTTCAGATACATAAAGCTTTATGCTTTAACATACATGACAAAGATAAGGTGTCATTAAGGCAGGTCATGTGCTGGCTTCTAATCTAATCTGCCATATGCATTCTCTAACTTCAAGCATATTTTTATAATCTCCACCAAAATCTTTGGTGTATAGTCTGTCAATGACAAAAATATAAATTTCTTAAAATTCATACAGTCCTTACTGTGGGTAAATAAAGAATTAGTTGACTTTTTATTTTTTATGTCCCTGATGTGTTCCAGTATCCTTTGTCTGATTTTTCTTGTGGTCATTCCAGCGTAAAACGCTGGACAAGATAAACAAGTAGCCACATATATGACCATATACGTGTTGCAATTACAATACCCTGGACACGTCAGGGACCTTTTATAGTTACCAATTTGTACATAAGGACCGTCATTAATATACTTGCAGGCTTTACAATTTCCACATTTAGCCATCCTAGCTGGTTTTCTACAATCTTATTATCAATTTGAAACTATACACAAGACAACTCAACTTAAAGTTATACTTTATGAACAAACCTAGTATAGAAAGAGAAAGGCAGATTACAACAGTCAAGAGGAGCAGTTTATTTATTCCATCATACAATCCCCTGGTATTACCTTTTGAACATTTATGTACCTCTCAAATGAGAAGAGTGGTTGAAACAAGGGTACATACCAATAAAAATTTGACATCTGCAGAAGAATTCTGTTTAAAGGAACTTTCAACCAACAGTCAATATAGAGTTATGAAACCACACAAGGGAGGTGGGGTAGTCATTATGTCAAACATAGACTACACGTGGAATATGCAGAACATACTGCAGGATTCTGGCACCTATGATTTGATGTCTAAATTTGATGTTCAGAGGGCATACACAAAGACTGATTGGCAAATTTATGATTTTTTTTGTGAAGGAATAAACAATCATGACGAACATATTTATTTGTCAGTAGAACACCAAGTCATGCCCAGTCTGTTCGGTATACCCAAGATACATAAGGATATTAGCAACCCTCCCTTTAGACCAATTGTGGCAGCCAGAGGATCAAAAATGGAACCCCTGGCGGCATATATTGATACTGTTAGTAAATACACTCTTGACTATATACCACACATATTAAAGGACTCCTGGCATTGTTTGGACTGTGTAAGGACTTTGCTAAACATGACCTTGGGGAACTTTTGGTTTGTTACAGTTGATATAATAAATTTATTTTCAGTAATATCTCATGATTTAGGTTTGAAATGGTTTTCTAGAAGTTTGGCAAAATATAGCCACATTCACCAAGTATAAAGAAGTTTATTGGTTAATTGAATGCAGATTGTCCTAGAAAACAACTACATCCAGTTTGAGGGTTAATTTTACAAACAATGCATGGGAGTAGCAATGGGGGTTAGATGTGCCCCCATTTATGTCAAACTGGTTCTAGCTGATTGGGAGGACCAATATATTTTGACATCTACTTATGCATCCAAGATGATTATTTATTTAAGGTTCTTGGATGATATACTATTCTTATGGAAGGGTTCTCAAGATGAGTTGGAGGACTTTATAGTTTACCTAAACCACACTACAACTTTTTTGAAGTTCACTAGTAAGGTTGACAAAAGCTTGATTGATTTTCTGGATTTGCATTTATATACCAGAGATGGGAGGATAGAATCAAGTTTATTTAGGAAAAAGACTACCTTCTTACACTACGAGAGCCGTCACCCACACTATGTTAAGAAAAATGTAGTAAAAGGCCAGATGATTAGGGCATCTCGTATAGTAAGTGAGGATACTACATTCATAGAAGAAATAGAGATACTAATTGGTTTATTTGCAGAAAGAGGTTACCCCACAGATCTATTAATGTCAACTAAATATGACATTATTCAAAGAAGGGGAACAGATTTTAAACCAATTTTATTAGATAAATCAAGGGATACAGAAAAGGTCTCTGGGTACCAACAAAAACAACAACAACAAAAATATAATAAAAAAATATAATGACATCCAGACGGGCATGGTGTTGCAGTACAACACCATGTCTGGTAAGGTGAAGGGAGTTATTGAAACAGGATGGCACAACATATTTTCTACAGATATGTTAAATATTTTAGGGGATGGCCCAAAATTTATAAACAGTAGGGGTCTTAACATTAAGAAACTTCTGGAAAAAATACCAAAACCCATTAGTAGAAAACCAGCTAGAATGGCTAAATGTGGAAATTGTAAAGCCTGCAAGTATATTAATGATGGTCCTTATGTACAAATTGGTAACTATAAAAGGTCTCTGACGTGTCCACATTATTGTAATTGCAACACGAATATGGTCATATATGTGGCTACTTGTTTATCTTGTCCAGCGTTTTACGTTGGAATGACCACAAGAAAAATAAGATAAAGGATACTGGAACACATCAGGGACATAAAAAATAAAAAGTCAACTAATTCTTTATTTACCCACAGTAAGGACTGTATGAATTTTAAGGAATTAATATTTTTTGTCATTGACAGACTATACACCAAAGATTTCGGTGGAGATTATAAAAATATGCTTGAAGTTACAGAATGCATATGGCAGATTAGATTAGAAGCCTGCCCACGACCTGGCATTAATGACACCTTATCTTTGGCATGTATATTAAAGCATAAAGCTTTATGTATCTGAAAAGTTGTAACTTTGTAACAAGGAAACACAAGGGATTCCCTAAAGGAAGGAGTTTTTAAGACACCTACATATTGGTAATATCCTGTATTGTATATGTGGAGAATTTTGTTGCATGAGCAAGAGTTAACTCTCAGGGTAACTGACAACAAATTCATTGTATGTTGATGCTCATTGGTTACAATGTTATTTGAATTTCATTTATAAAGGCTTGTTAACATTTTTTTAACTGACTCTGAAGATGCCCTAGTTGGGTGAAAGCGCTAAGTCAGTTCGAGTGTACCTGTTATTTTACTTTATTTTGTTTTATTAAAGCTGTTTGGTGATTTTACCTTTTGCATCACCAGTAGTTTTCTTTTTACAAGACTTTCTCAATATTGGATTGCAACTTCCTGGGATTTATCACATCATATGGCCTGAATCAGTTGGTAGATGGACTAATGAGAGGTGAAAACATACTAGAAGTGGTAATCACTGACATGTGCAACAGGTGCACTACACCAGAGGTAAACCGGTCACTGTTTAGATCTGACCATGAACTATTCACTGATGATTTCTACTCCCAACTATCTCCCCCACCCAAGGAACACACACAGTGAATACCTTTCCTACAGCTAAATTCACAGTACTAATGACAGAGGTGGGAGGGTTCACAGCCCCCATGCTCAGGGATGACACTGCTCAAGATACAGACGGAATTACAAATGCACTCTATAAGCACCTACAAAGATGTATGGGTCATGCCATCAATGGTAAACCAGGACTAGCTACTCCTACACAAGGACACCAGTCTGTTGAACCCCTGCATTATACAGGCTATACAACAGAAGTAGTACAGTAGTCCAGAACAACAGCAAATCCCAAGACATGCAGACATCCGTGACCAGTATTAGCAAGATACTTATGTTACTCAAGTAATCATCCAGGGCTGACATCCAGAGGTAAATAGGCATGGATTCGGAATATGACAACAAAGGCTTCCTTGGCTATGTCAAGGATGTAAGCAGTAACACACAGATTTCACTGTGCTGGTGCAATATTGCACTGAATATACTGACCCTACTGATATCACCAACACACTTGATACATTCGGAGCAAGCTTCACCCCCTACTGGGCCCACAACAATACCCAAAACGTACAATATCCCAGACATCTGAGATATACAGGTGGTAATAGCCCTTTCAAATGGCATGACAGAGTGTCAATGGAGGCAGATGGTGTCCCAGACTGCATCCTGCAGACACTACAAGACAAAGTAAACCCCCGCCTAATATAGCAATTCAACATTGGCCTCTACACAGGTTACATGGCCATTCACTGGCTCATGGCAACAGCTATTACACTCCACCAAGGTGGTGACACAATTGACCATGGTAACTACCACCCCATAGGCCTGAGTAGCCTGATCTGCACGGCTATGGAGCGCATCCTCATGGCACTCATTAACATAGACAATGGTAACTTCCAGACACTTGACCCAACCCAGGTCACATTGATCGAGTGCAGATCATGCCTACTGAACCAGTTTGACATCTTACAGCCACCTAGACTTTAGTTGTGGGGTGTGGTAGTTCATATACTACCTGGAACTCACCAAGGGTTTTGACACTAGTCCCCACTCAGGTATTATTTCTACACTCACCAGCCAGTACATACACCCATGCATCACAGGTTGGTTTGCCAACAGGCTTACAAACAGAACCCACATGGTAAGCCTAGCAGCCTCCAGGTCCAACTCTTGATGAGTCACAACTGGTGTACCACAGGGCTTAGTCCTGGGACCCCTACTGTTTGCCATATACTTCTCAGAGGTAAGGGCTAACACAGGTGGACTACAGCAGGCCATGTTTGTCGATTACTGCAGATTGGGAGCCATAACTGACAGTCCAGCTGTCAAGGACATCCTTCAAGGGGCCTCACATAGACCAACACAGGGTGTCAGAGTGATGGCCTCCAGCTAAAGGCCACATACTGCATGGTCATTCCATTCTGGCAAACTACACACACACATATTAACACATGAGTGGCAGACAGTATAATTCAGACGACGTAATGGGTACTCCCCATTATTTGGAACTACATCCCTGATTACATTATACGGAAGCCCTCACTAACACTCCAGGGAATCCTTGCAGAGTGGGTGGGGAACAGTGGATACACCCCAGGGATCCCACAATTGGCTCTGCTCCACAGAGGGACAGTTAGTTAATTAATGGGGTGGTGACAGCAGACACATTTTGGCTATGCTTATGACTGGCCTCGGGCAGTTAGGCATGTACCTCCCTATGTATCTATGAACCTATACATACAGTATCGGCACATGCTGATAGCTTAATTTACTGCTCAGGTATTGATTTATTTTGTGCCAGTGGCAGTTGTGTGTACAATAGTTGAGGGCTGCTTATGTAGGATGCACACAGTAGACCACCTATACATGACAGTTTACAGGTGGTCGTGTGTGTGTGCCATCCATGTTTGCTGTGTGTGCAGTTGGAGAAGGGTGTCAGTCCATAGGTGCCTATCTATCCTGTCAGTGTGTGTGCTATGCATTCCCTCTTTGCCAAGGCATGGGCATACTGGGTACGCCTCTGTCTGACTACTGGGGCTGGCATAGGGTGTTCATGGTCTGAGTCCCTCTGTGCCTGTGGGGCCCTTGGCAATGGTGGTGAGCTGTGAGGGCCTTCATCATTCTGGCCCTGCTGCAGCTGTTTCTGCAGGATCATATTGTGTAGCATGGCACATACTATGAAGATGTGGGCACATGTGCCTGGAGAGTACTGCGAGGCTCCACCAGATATGTCCAAGCAACGGAACTGTGATTTCAGCATCCCAAACACATGCTCTATGATGATTCTGGTTTCTGCATGTGCCTCATTATGGCATTCTTGCATGGCGGTGTGTGCATTTCTGATGGAAGTCATCATCCACGGTTCCAGTGCATAGCCAGCATCCCTCACCAGGTGGCCATATGGGATGTCCACCCTGGAAAATACCTGATACAGCTGTGAGGCATGCCAGATGTGGGAGTCATGATAGCTTCCAGGGCTGCCAGCACACACATCCATGATAATGCCCTGGGCATTGCACATGACCTGGCAGTTGATGGAGGGGTATCCCTTGTGGTTTATGTAGCACCTACCCTGGGTGGTGTCTTGATGTGTATGTGAGTGCAGTCTATTGCACCCAGTACCTCCGGGTAGTCTGCCACATGGTGGAAGAGATGCATATTGCTGGCCAACTCCTCCTGCATTTGGGGGAAGTATATGTTCTCACTGGCATGTGGTAACATGGCATCCAGGAACTGCTGGAGTACGCTGGTTGCTGATGCCTGTGAGATCTCCATGATATCCCCAGTTGGCCTTTGAAAAGTACCTGTGGCTAGTATTCTCAAGCTTACACATACCTTTGTGTCCACTGGGATGGGTTCCCCTCTGTTATTTCTGGCTCTGAGGCATGGCTGGCACAGCTCAACAAGTTGCTGTATGGTGTCCCTGTCCACCCTGTAATGCTCTACTATCTCCAGATCATGTAGCCTCTGGCAGGTTACCCTGGGTCTGAACACTCTTCTCCTCCTCTGGTGCCTGAGATGGTTGTCAGCATCATCCTCCACACCACCGTCAGTCTCTAACACATGCTGGTGAATCAAAGCTATGGCAGCCCCTAAAATGTACATATTCAAAGTTCCCGGTCTGTATACACCAATGGTGCAGGGTGTCTGGGAATACACAAGTGTGTGTGTGGGGTTTTCACACTTTATACTATTGTGCAATGGATGCTGCTTGTGTAATTGGGTGTGTATGTGCAATTCCAGCTGCAGGGTATCTTAATTATGGGTTTTACAGCAGGTACAGCTATTGTGGGGCCTTTGGTGTTGACTTACGCTTGGCTGCCATGATTCATCTATTGCCCTTTACTTCACTTTTCAACCCGATTCCCCTCTCATTGTCAGGGATGCATTAAGCTGCCTGCTTTCTTGTTTTGTACTTTCCCAACCCAGGATTGTGTTGCGAAATGTGTTATGTAGCTGATCTACTGCAAGTTTACTTTGTTCTGCTGTGACAGTTCTCTTTACTTTGCAGTAAGGCACCTCCCCTTTCCTGTTCTGCAGATAGCTGCTAGCAGCCTTGTTAACTGTTGTCAATGGCCCACTGTGAGTTCCTAGGTGTTAATTACTCATTTGTACTCCAATTACCATGCTGCAGCATTTCCTTATTGTCTTCCTGTATTCTTCCTGTTTCAGCTATGATGCGCTCCACGCACAGCCATTTACTGGGTTTTGAGTGCATTTTCATCCACGTTCACATGCACTTTTGATTACCTTGTGTGCTCTCAGCTAAGCAAAGCTATGGCTACTTCCACACCCCTATCCTGTGGCTTGGCTTAGCAACAGGCAACCCGGATTAGCAATGCTCCAATGTGCTTACAGCTAAGGTGGCGCGCCCCTCTCTTGATGTCATGTTTATCTCCAGGTCACACCTTGGTGTTGTACCGCTACGCTGTGTGGTACATCCTTACACTGGCGGGGATTTTGTGATTCAGTATTACTTGACTCATTTGCTTGGCTAATGAAACTACTAATTCCTAGTTATCGTGCAGAACACTGTCACAAACCCTTAGCAACCCTTGCGCCATGGTTGTGGTGTAGCATGCATGCCATTGACTATTATGGGGAATTCATGAATTGTGTTACATTGTAGTTTTATGACATATAAATATATTTTCATTGTGATCCCGTTTGCGCATCGATGCACTGTGATTTTACTTTGTGTTAGTGTGGCCATGACATTAAATGTTATTTTTTTATGTGTTGTACATTTTTTTCTGCCATTGACTATATATTTAGCCATTGGCATATATTAACATTATAATACGTAATAGTGAAAAAAATCACTAGGAGCAAAGCAGAGGAAGGCTTGAGCAATTCAATCCAAAGTCGCATAAACTCTGAGAATGTTAAAACGATTCAGCCACAGTCCACAAACTCTGATTAAAAAATATATTTATTCCGTGCACATACAGCAGTTGGTTAGCGCTTTCGCTTATAGCTTCATCAGACCAACTATAACTCTAACAAAGATCTTTATATACAGTTGATGGCGGGAAACAGACATAAACATTTAAAGGCATATTCCTATAACTGACAAGAATGTCAAAGCTATATACATTTTATAAGAACTGCGAATCAGCTCGTGATTCAAAACTCAATTTCATAAAACAGTTCATATAATATCTCATGACATAATATATAAAAACATAAAAACTATAAAAACTTTGATCACAATAGGAGGCACCAGTAGCCCATGAAAAATCACTCTTCCTTGAGGTGAAATAATACCAGACCTAACAACTATAAAACAACACATATAAGCATACACGTATAAGCAGTAGTCAGCATGGAGCCATGGATAGACACTAAATCTCTTGTAGTTAATTAACATAACACGTTGCCGACACTGATTCTACACATACCTTTAAGTTTAGGATATTAGAAAAGCTATATGAGACGCAGAGAGGTGGTGATGTCTGTAATTTAACAGAGTCCAAAGAGAGTAGTTGGATCATTAAGTTTAGGGCTGATGTCCCACCGGGTTTGAATGGTAAGGTACCGATTAGACCATTTCTAAAAATGAGGAGACTGAAGGTATGATTACAGTCCCCTATGTTGTTACCACTGTTTTGTTGGTGTTTACATACATATATTTTTATATGTTTTTAAATATCTAAACACTGTGTACCTCTATCTCCTTATGCTAAAGGTTTAGTGATCAGAGTCAGGTTGTCTCTACTAGAAACTCACCTCTCTATATATAAAGAGGTTCTAGATGGAGGACATATGTTTTTATTTTTATTTTTTATTTCTACAGAGGTGTAGATCCAACTGTTCCTCATAGTACAGATATTATGCCAGTTGGTGCAATGTTATGTTAATTAACTACAAGAGATTTAGTGTCTATCCATGGCTCCATGCTGACTACTGCTTATACGTGTATGCTTATATGTGTTGTTTTATAGTTGTTAGGTCTGGTATTATTTCACCTCAAGGAAGAGTGATTTTTCATGGGCTACTGGTGCCTCCTATTGTGATCAAAGTTTTTATAGTTTTTATGTTTTTATATATTATGTCATGAGATATTATATGAACTGTTTTATGAAATTGAGTTTTGAATCACGAGCTGATTCGCAGTTCTTATAAAATGTATATAGCTTTGACATTCTTGTCAGTTATAGGAATATGCCTTTAAATGTTTATGTCTGTTTCCCGCCATCAACTGTATATAAAGATCTTTGTTAGAGTTATAGTTGGTCTGATGAAGCTATAAGCGAAAGCGCTAACCAACTGCTGTATGTGCACGGAATAAATATATTTTTTAATCAGAGTTTGTGGACTGTGGCTGAATCATTTTAACATTCTCAGAATTTATGCGACTTTGGATTGAATTGCTCAAGCCTTCCTCTGCTTTGCTCCTAGTGATTTTTTTCACTATTATTGTTATTTATAGCTGTTTACTGGGAGCATTTGCTCTACGTGAATCTGTCTTTTACATTATAATACGTAAGTTTGGTCCGCTTTCTTGGCTCTAATTTTATGTTTGAAAAAATGTAAACCTTTTTTTGGTTTACATTTCTGCATGCTTATGCTACGCCTGCACCACTTCATGAATCACTATATACCTTCTTTTGCATGCTACACTGCTGTGCGTGGGGTAATTAGCATACATGCGCCATAAATGTAACTGTCTACAGCCCAGTATCCATCTAGGATTTGTATCCTAGTTTCAAGACTAGGGAGCTATGTGTAGCTTGGCCACATGCTAATCTGGATTATTTAATTATTTTTTTTTACCAGGTACACTGATTACAACAGACCATTTGCAGGCACATCCCAGATGAAGAAATTCACACAAAAAGTAAAACTGAACAAATTTACCAACAAAGTAAGGACTAACACAGGTTCAGGGACTTCTCAGTGACTGTTTAACCTCAAAGGCCTCTCTACCACCCCCATTGTCTCTTAGATTTCTTACAAAGTTATTTCCTGAGTACCAAAAGTTTAGGTGACTTTATTGCACCAAATCATAGAAAATATTAGGAAAACCAAATTCTTATTATTATACCAGCCTGGTTCAAGTAAAATGAAAAGCATTGCTGGACCTCACAGTTCAGCTGTCCAGTAGCCACCTCATATTTGGTTAATATAACTGCTCACATTTGTGATAAGATTGAAGTCTTTAACCGTCTTCTTTGTAGAATGCAGCATTTTCATACTATGGAAGGGATTTTTTCCCATAATCTCTACTTGATGACCCCAATTTATTTATATTTGCCACTATAAAGTTACTCTTTCTGTTAAAATAGTAATACATCTTTCCACAACAATGGCATATTTGTTTTTGCCAATTAGTTAGTAGTTTTTTCTTTTTAGCCAAAAAAAATTAAAATATTATATTTATATTGTACAAATCTGTTTGACTGCTTTACGTAGCTTAATACACCCTCACCTTGTATTGTCATTTATCATTGGTGATACACAGTATGTACAACAGTGCAGAAAAACTGTGCTTTAATATCATTATTCTGTCTCATATTTCTCCTGATACATGGTTTTTGATGTTTTTAGTTTATCTTGGATGGTAGGTTGTCATTTTTTGTCACTTTATAATTGTTGATATGAAAAAAAAAAGAAAAGGAAAATACATGCTATCCACACAGTGTTTGCTTCACTACTGATAACAACAGATGACATTAATTAGTAAGCATATCTTCGCATATGTATAGTATTTTGCATTTTATTCTTGTTCCCTGCAGTGTTAGCAAAATTATTTCTTATCTTATTCATTAAGCTTTCATTGTCACTACAGTTGAGCATAAATACACTATGGACACTGTGCCAGATAAGTCACCTGTCGTTCTATGATTTTGTCTAATGCAGCTTGAACTCTTGCCAGCTTTTGGAAGGAAAGGAATTAAACTATGGGGACTGCCCTGCATATAAATTTTTTAGTGCAGTATGTTTTTTTTTTTCAAGCTTGTGCTGTCAATGGCATTTTGCTTTGTTTAACTGACAATATAGATGGTGATCTGAATTAAAATATAACGCAGTCCGGGCATCTTGCAGCTGAAATCTGGCAGTTGGTGCACAGGGCTTATGGGTGATGACAGTTGTAATATACAGAGCGGTATGTCCAGTATTTGCAAAATCAAGCAGAGACAAACAGACTTACAAAAAGTTAAATAATCTGTACTAATGCTTTTGGGCAATTTTCTTCAGCTTTGGGTTCCACAGCATTAAGCTCTCCTTAACTGCAACTATATTGCCTTCAGCTGTAATATTTTTTTTTGGGGGGGGGGTTCTCAGGTGGGGGTGAAGATGCAGGCTGTGGGCAGGTTGGATGTTTTGATTGGTTTGATGGGAATTATGTTAAGTACGCTGAAGAGGTGCTACTGTTTTCCTCATGGTCATTTAGGCATTGTAGTCTATAACTTGGCAGTGACTTTCAGCTTATTAGATTGGTGGTCAGAATAGGTGGATGTATAATATCTAATTGTGGGTATACTTTTGGGAGGCTGGGTGCTTGCCGGTGCAGTAGTGGAATCCTTAGATTGCAGTTACAAAGAAAGGCAGACCTGGAATGCTACATTATGGTTAGAGAATAGTTAAAATGGCCCCTCGGTTGCCCCGCTGTTATGCTCGTGTCGCGGTACAAATTTCCTGCAGATAGCAGAGCACTGGCTAATAACGATGGGAAAGGGGCAGGCTGTGTCATTGATCTCCACTGACGTCCTAGTCGGTGGTTAAAGGGAGGGATTCAATATTGGATTGGCCTTTTTAACTGTGGTAGGTTTAGTGAGTCAGCCGAGCAGCAGGTTCAGTTAAAGATTTGCACAGTGATTGGAAGTGGCTTGCAGGCATGCCTGGAGCAGTGTAATCTCTTAAGGGGGCAGGGTGGCATGGGAAAATGGTCCCAGAAGATCCCAGTGTTGCTTCACATATACATTGCTTCACATATACATCCCGAATGCAGTATTTCCTTTGCGACTTCAAAATAAGTGTTTTCCCCAGGCAATGCATTGCCTGTGAGTACTGGTCACCCCTGATGCACATTTGGAGATTATAGGGAACTTTAAATAATAATGAGGGTCTTCCTGGTTGGCATTTCGTGGGTTTTGGTTGTGCAGCATGGTGGTTGGCTGCTGGCGGTCGAGTGGCAAAGGATGCGTGTTCGTGGCAAACATTTAAAAAAATTGGATTTCTTTTATGGAGGTTGCTGTTGCAGGGGTTTCCAGGTTTGTGCCACTTGCTTTTTGTGGGCTGTAACATCTGTGAGCTAAGGATGGCTTCATGCAGGCATGCTGAGATTGTACGCTGCAGCCGAAGATTTATTTAAAAGGCAAAGAGGTTGTGTAGGGGTGGTGTTGTGTGAGTGAAGGGCATGTGTGATCTTGGCAACTACATTCAGGCAGTCAAGGGGTCAGAATTTAATAAATACACTTATAAAGGTATCTTTTGAGGTGGGGGAGATTCTATAAGTATAGCTCATTATGAACAGGTCGAGGACCCAGTTAGTGGTTGTCATGCCGGAAGGGGTTGATCGCTCATGCAGCTTGACCGCTCATACCTATCACTTGTATGGAATTTCGCTGAGTGCCTAGTAGTTTTCTCATGTTTTTCACCATTTATTAAAAAAAAAAAAAGTTTTGCCAATGGGCGCAAAAAAAAAAAAAAAACATTAAAGATTAAAGTAGAGTAATGGCAGGCATTTCAGTTTAGGGCTTCATATCCTTCAGGAAATTCAGACTGATGCATGATTTGTTTTATCAGCTCCCTAAGTTTGTGTGAGTAGTGTGTGGAATTGTCACTAGATTTGGGCCTTTACCCATGTTTATTTAAAGCTTTGTCCAGATTTCATGCTGTAAAGGTTGAGAGGTAGGTGATCGCTTCAAGTCGATTGGATTATATTGCTTGGAGCTCGAACATGATGCTTGAAGCACATTGGTGTGGTAGTTTGTGACCGGAAGCTTTGTATTTAAGGAGTGTGTGGTTTCAGTGATGCGATTTAGAAGTTTGTGTATTCAGCATGGCCAGATTTATGCCTCATATTTTTGGTCTGTTCATCATAAAATTTGTGGTTTTCTGTGAAATGACTGGGGATTGAAGTCAATAAATAGACAGGTATGGGAGATTCATACTTATATCCTTCAGAAAATGCATGACAGGACCGGACATTTTAGCAACTTTATACATTTCTAAGAGCAGTATTTAAAATGTGTCCCTATTTTGGCTTTGTCCAAATTTTTTGCACTAAGAGGTTGAGAGGTATGATACTGTTTGACTATTCTGATTTATTTACAGAATTAGGAAGTTTTTTCTGGAGAATACCATACAGAATTAAATCCTAATACAGTGTGAGGGCTACTTAGTCCAGGAAAAGTACCAACAGTTTTCATGACCAGAAGTCATCAGGAACACTGATGACTGGAAAGCTCAGCTGTCATTAGGTAGTGAGAGAGCCCACAAAATGGCTGCATAGTAGTGGCAGGAGCAATAAGCATCCTTGGAACTGGGTTCTGACTGTGGTACGTTGCTTTGAGTTCGCAACCAACTGGAGAAAGAGAAGTAGTGGAATTGAATCGGACGGTAGCTACAGGAGCATTAGACAGCCCTATAACTGAGTTCTGATTGTGGTAAATCACTTGGTGGTTGATTTGTGACTGTCTGCACACTACATCTGAAAGTGGGAGGGCTTGCTTTCTATTGAAAGCACAGGGTGGGTTGATGTGGCTACCAGAGAATCGGGGGATGTCATTGCAAGGGGAAAGCAGAGTGCTCTTGCCATGGGCCATCAAGGGGTTGGAATCAAAGTCCTTTTGGGTTTGTGGATAGATTTGATTTTCATCACATAGCACTCAGTTTGCTATGGAGTTGCACCAGGGAGATAAAAACATTGACTATGGAGCATCAAGAAATCCAAAACTGGATATGCTGGTTTTTGTGCCTCAATTGGAGATGGAAAGTTAAGAGGTAGGCAGATGGTTGTGATTGATAGGTCCCATCACATGGGGGTTTAGTTTTAACATACTTCACTGGTCGTTACATTTATATTGGGTAATTGATAGGGTTGTTATAAAAAGTACATGCAGTACAGCAATAAGATAAATATATTATGACATTCTCTCCCATTGAAGCTTGAAAGGTTTGCACTGGTTGATTCAGAATTATTTGATTACCCTGGAAGTTCGTGCCATGTGGTTTAATTGAATGCCTGCAGTGCTGAAGGTTGGTATTATGAATGCAGTAAACACATGACAAAGCCTTGAAATTAGTATATTAAGTTTTAAATTGCAGATGGGGTCTTGGAATGCTGCAGCTGTAATTTGGAATCGGTGGGTGTAAGGTGGAGCCTGCTCGTTACTATTAGAGGGTTTAATTTTGTCCTTTTCTTTGCAGATGGTGGTGTGCTGAGTACCAGTTATGGCGATACAGTGAATTCACAGACGATGGAAGCAGTGGCAAGTGAGCAGGTTTCACAAGAGGAACACAATTGGGCAACAGTTACTGATGGAGTTTTGAGTTTTGGTAGAGGATTTTACTCTGTTAGTCAGAGAAGGACAGGCATTTTGAGTTTTTATATCAGGGTTAATGGGTTGTACAATTTGTTCTATTAATCATTAGTATGTTAGATTAACATTGAAAGTTGTTCCTGTTTTTGGGCATTTGCGTTCAATAGTAAAAGGGAGCATGGTCATTGGCCATAGGTAAGGGTTTTGGGGTGGCAGGGGTTCTTTTCAGTGTCTCCATGTTAAGTAATCATGGTATGTGTGCACATAGAATTTATCATTGTTTCTTTCTTTGCAAATTACTGGAGTGCAGAAAGCATCATGTGATGGCTTGAAAAGGGGATTTAAAAGGTGACGTTTTTGATAGGATGCACATTTTTGCCACTTGAACAGGGCACAAGGAGGGTCTGAGTAATCATCTTAGTAAGGCATGTTTGAGCGCTGTGTTTAATTACTGGGAGCTGATTATTGCAGTGGTATAGGGGGCAAGTAAGGAAGAGTTAGGTAAGGAGGCCAAAGGGGAAAACTGTCGGGGATGGTTTATGGGGAGTGTGGGGATCCCACGGGATGTGTACGGTCATGATGTTCATAGGAGCACAGGAACTTATTAGGCTACAGCTCTATGGCTCCTGCAAGCCAGTGAAGTTCAATCCTTGCTTTCTTGGAACCTTGGGTGGTTGTATTCACTCATCTAGTTGTTCAAACCATATGTGGAGGAAGGGCCAAGGAGGTGTTTGACATGATGCTGGAGTTTATTCCTAATGGGTGGCATCTTGGGATGATGAATTTGTCTCTTGAGTAGGTAGTGTTAATGTTACATACCAGGTTAAGGTTTTACAGAATAGCACAAGGATCATTTCACTTGGGGTTTGGGGGAATTTTGTAGATAAGGTTTTAGGAAGCATGGTAGGTAGGTGGCTGTGTTGGGACAGTTTTAGAAACTGGGTGCATTGTTACAGGGGAGTTAGAAGGTTTAAGGAAGCCTGGTTGCAAGATAAGGCAGCTGTAGGATACTAGTGGTAAAGACCCCTCAAGAGGGGAATATATGAACATCATTATGAAATGGAAAAACAGAATTCTAACAATGCTCTTTACAGACATTTATTGGTCTGTTTTGCATTTTTTTCTTTTTCTTGGACACCTCATGTCATCTTTTGACATTCATGGGATCACCAATTGCTTTTTACATCAAATATGTACTATTATTCCATGATTCTTGAAATTCATTGTACGTGTTTCTATTTATTAACCAAACTTTTTAACCGAGTATGTATTTTATTGTTTTAACCTATATTGCTTTAAATTTTAATTGTTTAATAGGTCAGCTGACTGTGAATTATGTATAAATAATGTGTTTTATTTATCCTTGAATATCTCATGAAGTCAAGGGGTTATTGACGAAAATGTAGTACTTGTACTTACTGGCGTTAATAAAGCGAGTGGTTGCGGTCTTCCTGGACTGATTTTTTATTTTTGATACTAGTGGTACAGGTAACATAAGGAAAAAGGTTTTTAGGGGAAAGGCTAGGGACAAACAGGGGTTAAGAATGGCTTGGTAATAAGTGAATTTTGGGTGTTTATGGCTTGGCACATAGAGTAATTCATTGCTGAGCATAGGTGAGTTTTCATGAACTAGGTCAACATTAAAGTTTTGGAGATAGACTATTCCCTACAGTAATAGAGTTGTTGCACATATAGAACTGGGTAGTGGGGGGCTAAGGTGATATGCTACGGTTAGCACTTGGGTGTGAGACTTGCTACTAGTTGTTTGACTGGGTGCCATCTTAGTTCACAAGGTTATGGTTTGTGGTTTTGTTGTGGTTATAGGCTGTAAATACATTCAGGTTGAGCCATGATTTCAGCATTGAAGGCAGCGGGCTAAAAGAGTATGTGTTCCTTTGGTGTGGATGTTCCGGTGTTACAACAGGGTCATGGTAATCCTACTTTATTTAGTTTCATTAGGGTTGTTTCAGTGATGTCATGGCAAAGGGGTTTATGATGGGATTCTAAGGTGCTTTACCAATGATGGGTACACCAAATGATGTTTGACTTTACCCTTCCCTTTATGGGAAGTGGATTGAACAAATTTGGGCATAAGGGAAGGGGAACAGCCTGGTCAGGCTGGTTGGCAGAGAAGAGGGATAGGCTTTCCCTTTTCTGTTCCCCCTCTGATGTCTGGAGGTTCATTTCAAGGATCTGGGGAAAGGAAATGAGTAGTTGGAGAAAGCTTGCTGAATAGATAAGCAAGCTGAGGTAAGGATGGTGATTATTTGGTGGAAGATAATTCAATGAATGGTATGTGAAGTGAGTTGGGATGCTGCTTCATAAGTAAAGTAAGTGAGCAGAGGTATGGACTCTGCTTATTGGGCATGGTGAGTAGATACACTGCCCTGATTAACATTGCAATGAATGGTGTATGAAGTGAGATGGGACGCTGCTTCATAATTAAACTAAGTGAGTAGAGGTATGGACGCTGCTTACTGGGGCAGGGTGAGTAGGTACACTGCCCTGATTAACATTTCAAGGATGTTGTGCTGTATTTAGGATCAGTTATGAATAGTTGTAATAAAGTTGGTGGTCAAAGCTATGTTATGGAAATTTAATAAAGGTCGTCAAATGTCGTTTAGTGTGAAGAGTGTTATTGAAGGGGACCGGGACAAATGAAGTTTGGCAACAAACTAAGTTGCCCTGGGACATCTTCATGGGGGGGGGGGTTAAGTTAATATTAGGGGGATTTAAGTGGATTGGGGAGATGAAAGGGTTAAGTGGAGGCAGGGATGGTTGGGAAGAAATGAGATAATGATGGGGAGGGGCTTAAGAGGTTTAGTCTATTGTAGTTGGGTTAAGCAATCATATTTTGCTGTGAACTTGTTACCCACCCTCCCTCTTTTCATTGGTGGGGAGTAGGGTTATCAGTAGGGGTAGGCGGAGAAGAGGGATAGGCTTGCTCTCTTCTGTTCCTCCTCTGATGTCTGGAGGTTCATTTCAAAGATCTGGGAAAAGGAAATGAGTAGTTGGAATAAGCTTGCTGAATAGATAAGCAAGCTGAGCTAAGGATGGTGCTTATTTGGTGGAAGGTAACTCAATGGATGGTGTATGAAGTGAGTTGGGATGCTGCTTCATAACTAAAGTAAGCAAGCAAAGGTATGGACCCTGTTTGTTGGGCATGGTGAGTAGATACACTGCCCTTATTAACATTACAATGACTGGTGTATGAAGTGAGATGGGATGCTGCTTCATAAGTAAAGTGAGTAGAGGTATGGATGCTGCTTACTGGGGCAGGGTGAGTAGGTATGCTGCCCTGATTAACATTACAAGGATGTTGTGCTGTATTTAGAATCAATTATGAATAGTTGTAATAAAGTTGGTGGTCAAAGCTATGTTATGGAAATTTAATAAAGGTCATCAAATGTCATTTGGTGTGATGAGTATTATTGAAGGGGACCTGGACAACACAGTTTTATTTATTCTATTGGAATGTTCACAATCAACACACAAAATCTTCGGCAAATTTTTAGGTGTAAACTTTTAGGGATGGTGAAATGGTTAACAGTTTGGCATATCCCTTGACACAGATAATTTTGAATCTGGAATGACTGAAAGGAGAAGATTGGTTTTGTAACTGTCTACCATCAGATGAAAATAATTTTCAATCCATGTCTGTAACCTCTTTTTAGTGATTCTTTTTGGGATATATCCCCTTTGATTTATATCCACCTTTATTTCATTAGCTTTCTTGTGTGACTGGAGACTCATTTCTTAAAACTGGCAAAATGCATAAACATTTCTTGGAGATTCTTGATTGAACTGCAATCAGTTATTTGAGAGTGTAAATGAGAAAAATAAATAAATAAACTGCACATATGCATTACGGTTGATTATGGTTGTAGTATGCAGTTGTGTTTGAGCAGAAGCAAAGTTTTGTGAGTTATACAGAATTGTCATTCAAGCACTTTTAAAAGCATATCTCATGGGAATACCCTGTAAGATGAAAACGATGAAAATTTGAGACACAAGAGTTATGGTGGAAGAATTAAATGAATAACAAACATTTGGATTTTCCCAGTCTCTGTGTAGAATGTCAGAAATGCAGTATCAGTTATGAGTAACATTCAGACATACTTCTTAGCTGTCCAAATTTTTTAAGAATGTCCAGATGTTTGCCTTATATTTTTGGTGTAGTCCTCATAACATCTGTGATTTTCTAATAAATCTCTGGGGTGATTTGAGGATTGAAGTCACTAAATGACATATATTTCAGTTTCCCACTTCACATCCTTCAGAAAATGTATGTTAACACAAACCCTGTTGATCTAGCAACTTTCTAAGTTTATAAGAGCAATATTTGAGCTCTGTCCCTATTTTTGGGCCTTTTTACCCACATTTTGTCAGCCTTTGTCCAGATTTCCTGCACTAATTCATTTTGAGATATGCATTCAGATCGTTTTTACACTCAAAGGCATATTTTAACTTCAGAGGGGAAAATGTTTACAAAAAGTATTTGAAAACATACTCATGACCATGGTGGTGGTGCTGCGGTAGCATTGTCGCCTCACAGTAAGACACTGTCCGGTTCGATTCTCCGCTAGACCGCCTTCTGCGTGAGACATGCGTGAATGGGTGTACCTTCGTTGAAGGCTGTGCATCTGGCCTGGCAAGCCGGTACATAAAAATCAACTGTCAATCATTAGCGGACCGGAGTTCTGCTGTGGTGACCCCTAACCGGGAAAGAGACGAAAGACACAAAATTTGAAAACATACTCATGTTAAAATTAATGCAAACTTAGCATTAACAGTTTGATAAAGGATTAATACTAAGCTTTATAAGTGCAGTAAGACATTCAGGACTGTATATTTATTATGCAGTGTTTAATTTTCACTCAGATCTGAGGTTCTCAGACTATGGACCTGTTCCTCCAATTGCCTATAAGTATGCAGTGAAAACTGCATAATGTACATGTGAAAATGTCTTACAAGTAGCACAAAAACCTCCAAACAATGGTGTCAGGATGAACTGAAAATGGTACTAATAAGCATCCCTTAAACTGTATCAATTTGTTCTGGCTTCTTATGAGATCTATGACTGTATTAAATGAGTAAACAGAAAATGAAAAAAAAATGAATTTGTATACGCAAACTTATTTCCCCTTTTTATACAACATATTCAAGCTAGTACATTTCTCAGTACATGCATTCCAGAAGTGTTACATATTCAAAAAAAAAAATCAAACTAAAAGAAAAAACAAACTGCTAAGTTTAAAGAGACTGAATATTTTTGTTAAATTGGCTTGAAAGTTGCAAAAAGAGTTATGTCAATAGATTCTATTTTAGCACTTTTACTATCAGGAATGCTCAACTGCTGTACAGGAATTAAGTCACTAGTAAGAGTAATAACACAGAAAGAAAAATCTAAATGTTTCCGAGTGCCATGTTGGATTGGTGATTCTTGAGACACACAATTTTGGTGGATTATATCACATAAGCCTACAGTATAATGTACACTATGTGTTCTACTGGGGTTTCGAGAGCAGTGTGATCATAAAAGATATGTCTGCAGCATTGGTATACTAAATAAACTTAATGCACTGCACATACAAACTGATATCAGAGAAATTACATATTTAGCAAAAAGTTATACCTCTTGGTTAGTGGTTCCCAGCCTTCTTAATACTAAGGCACCGTAAGAAAAAAAAAGGAATTGTCGTTGGCTATTGCATCCTTATAACACACAATAATTATGTCACAATGAATACAAAACTGAATGCTGTTAACTCAAAATAAGACACTCAAGACTTAAAGTTTATCATTTTCATTCCTTTAGTACAAGAACTTCTTCAGAACTGAATGACATCAGTGAACCATTTCATTTATATAATCTATTCAAATCAATTAGCCAATAAAATTAACAGTAAAGATTTTAAATAAGGCAACCCCTAAAAAATGTATAAGGGCAATCTAACATAATTTATTCTTCAGTAAACATTTAATATTAATACCATCATTCAAACCCATTTTTTATCTGCTGTTAGTGCAATTTGCCATTTTAATTCATTCATTTCCAACACATTGTTAAAATTACCAATAGAAGACTTTTCGTCAACACTGTCTGAAACAAAAAATAAATAAACTTCTTAAAGTTAGTACATTCAGTAGAATGATTGGCTAATGCATTGGTAAAATCCCTTTTCTTAACAAAAGCACAGAGCTCATAAATCCTTTGAGAAAGTGTTTTCCCAATATAAAATCTTTCACACAGGGCTGGCCTTAGCTGAAATGGTGCCCTAGGTGAAGTAATGCTCCGGCGCCCCCTTATGCCCTACCCATAACTTACTCACAAAACAACCCTATTCGAGCCACACCCACAGGTAGGTCACTCCCCAAGAAAGCCACTCCAGTAATTTCCTTAAATCATTTAAATGCAAGAGAAGAAAAAGATACCTTGTAATGTAGTTAAACTGCAACTACTTTTGCGTACTTATTTCCTACTTTAAATACCAGAACTGGACCATAGTCAAATAGGACGCTAGGCAGGGTAATAGATCCCCCCCCCAGAGCAACCCCCCTTGCAGCAACCCCTACCCTCCAGCAGCAGCCCCCTCCCCAGCCATTCCAGTGTTCCATTACTTGGCTATTTCTCACCACTTACCATATACACTGTTCAAATCTATCAGTGTGCATAATGTTTTATTTACTTCCACAGTGTTTACAGATATTAAAATAACACAAACACAGATAGCCATTTGCTAAACAAACAATACAGTCTCACAATGAATACAGATTTAGCATGAGCAGTAAACTTCTCTGCCCTTGAAACTCATACTCATTGAAATGGCAAAACTCACATGCCTTAAAACAGCATGAAAACCCAGATTCCTAGAAAATGCATCTGGCCAGTGGAGGATTAAGTTTACCTTTGGGCTGTTTTCAAAACGGACTACTTGCACACATTTTTTAGGGCCATGCATACATGCAGGGGCAGCCCGTGCTATTGGACTGCCGGACTGCAGCCCCCCCCAGCTGTAAAAAAAAGAAAGAAAGTAATATAAAATAAAATGAAATACAAAGAAAGAAAATACAAAAATGGTTGCAAGTAGCAGACCTTCGCGCATGCGTGCAAGCAGCATTTCTGATATCCAGACTGCTGCTGAACCAGTCTGGAGCATGCGCAGACTGTCTCAGCAGAAGTCTGGATTAAGAAGCATTCAAGTGCAGAGATCCCAGAAGTCTATGCAGTTGTAACTGCATAGACTTTCACTGGAAAGGGATCAGACTCGGACTGCAATGTCGGCAGGCAGGGAGTCTCATCGGGGAAGGACATCTCGCGGGGCTTTCTAGTGCTCCAATGAATGAAGCTATGGAAGGATTTACTGCTGCAATGAACGGACAAAGCTATGCAAAGATTTACTACTGCAATGAATGAACCTGTCCCAGGTAGGGTGTGTGTGTGTGTGTGTGTGTGTGTGTGTGTGTGTGTGTGTGTGTCTAAAATGCCCTAGGTGCTACATGGTGGTGGGTAGAGAATAAGGCTTGAACCCTGTACCTTGGGCCCAGGTGGCAAAAGCCTGAATTCCCTACCCACCACCATTTGTAAAAATGTTGCAGATTTTTCCCTCATACTTGTTTTGTTCCTCATAAAATCTGTGGTTTCTGTATTTTTGTGTCCTTGCAAAGCCAGTAGTGCATTGGTGCAGTGGTAGCATTGCTGCCTGACAACTACATGTTCTCTGGTTTGATTCTTGGCTGGGGTGCCTTACCCTCTGTGTGGAGTCTGTATGCTCTACCTGTCTTTGTTTCCTCTAGTGTCCTCCCATCTTACAAAGACATGTGCCTGTCTGGAGTGTTTCTCCCTGGGCCCCTGCTAAAAATTAGCTTTTGTTCCAAGTCAAGACTTTCCTGGTTAAGAAATGTTAGAAATGACACACATTTGAATATCAGACTTCATATTCTTCAAGAAGTGCATGGTAACACAAAAGCTTTTATTCTAGCAATTTTCTAAGTGTATAAGATGGCTATTTGAAATTTGCCCCTATTTTTGGGACTGTATTCCCCTATTATTGGCTTCATCCAAGTTTTGTGCTAAGGTTGAGAGCTATGGTAAGAACTGAATTCACTGAATATGTTTGGGGGCTATATTACCCGATTACTGGCTTTGTCCGGGTGTTTATTGCTAAGAGGTTGAGAGCTATGGTGAGAACTGAATTCACTGAATGTTTGAGGGTTGTATTCACCCATTATTGGCTTTGTTCAGGTGTTTTGTGCTAAGAGGTTAACAGCTGTGCCATGGTGAGAACTGAATTCACTAAATGGTAGCCATTTAAGTTTACGTCTTCCTCTTTCACAAAACAGCTGATTTGGCATAGTGGTATGTTGCTCTGACTGTTTCACACAGGGTCCTGGGTTTAAGGCTTGGCAGTGAACTATTTTGTGGTAATACAGCATTTAATTCTAGCAACTTTCCAACATTATACAAGCAATGTTTAAAATATGTCCTTGGTTTTTGGGCTTTTGTCCCCCCCACAATAAACTTTGGCTTTTTCCAGATTTCTTTGTGCTGCAAAAGTCAGAGATACAAGTAAGTGTGTAGATTTGACAAGGAGCTGAGAGCTGCAGGGGAGGAAAAGTTTAGTGCTGCTTATGCTGAGGCAGCTTGCCCTGTTAATAGCACAACAGGTAGTATACTTGCTGTTGATGCAGAAGGCTGTGGTTTCTACTCCCACAGTAGATAGATACATTGCTGATACTGTACTGTGTTGCAAAAGGGGTGGATGCAAAGATACCTAGTAACTATGAACCTGTTATCTGTTTGCTGTACATTCCCTATTGCTAGCTTATCATTTTTTACTGCAAGATAGGCAATTTATTCCTCAAGGGTAACGGGCACTTTATTTGTAGATGAAACAGTGAAATACAAAGTTGTTTGCTAGCAGCAACCTCTTCATTAGTTACAGATCTCTTTAATGCGGAATTATTTAGATGACTTTTACTTCTTCAGAGATTGTGCATATGTACTGATACTGGTGGATTGTAGAAGTTTGTGTAGACTTTTATGATGGAAATGTTCTGAATTGGGCAGTTTTGTCATTACTGGTGCATGCATTTTGTTTCATTGTTTACTGGAAAATTTTCAAAACAATAAATTTAAAACACCCTCTAAAACTGTACTGTATTGTACAAGGAATATAATTTAATACAGTCAGGAAGGTGCATGACAGAGCATGTGTATGTTTCATGTGCAAGGGGCCTGTGGTTTGAAAACAGCCCAATCCCAAAGTTAATCTGCCACTGGCAAAATGTATTTTCTTTGAATGTGGGTTTCAATGCTGTTTCAGTGATTATGAGTTTTCAAGGGCAGAGAAGTTTTAATGCTAAGTCTGTTCTCATTGTGAGACTGCATTGCTTTGTTTAGCAGATATGATATCTATTAGTGTTTGCATGGTAAAATGCAAAATAAAACTTTTAAATGATGTCCAAATCATTGCAGAGGTAAAGCAGTATGCACATTAGTGTTTATGGTAAATGGAGTGAAATAGCCAAGTAATGGTTCATTGGAATGGCTGTAGGGGGGAAGCTCCATTTGACCATGATGTTGTGAGGTGGGGGGGGGGCAGCAAACTCAATGACTGCCCCGGCTGAACTATACCTCTCAACTGTCCAGATTTTTGCAGAATGAATAGATTTTTGCTTCTTATTTTTCATTTTTTCCTCATAAAATTTGTGGTTTTCTGTCAAATCATTTAGGAATGAAGTCACTAAATAATGACAGACACTGAGTTTCAGACTTCATAACCTTCAGAAAAATGCATGCTAAAGTAAGACCTTTCATTCGATCAACTGTCTCAGTTAATACAAGAGCAATTTTTAGTACTGTTTATATGTTCCCCCCATATATTTGGCCTTGTCCAGATTTCCTGCATTAACAGTTTGAGAGGTACATGCAAATAAATTGCTTTATAGAATTAGACATATCCAAACCTCTCAACTGTCCTCAATTTTGGCTCAAAATGTTGCTCTTCCCCCAATAATCCCACCACAAAATGGCAATTTTGGAAAAAAAACATGGAGGGTTTACAATTAATAAATAACTGTAATAATTAGTTATGGATTACTTTTATTTCAGAAATGCATGTAGATTCTTTTATTTTGTCAGCTGCTCAAGTTAGCAGTACTAATATTAAAAAGTATCCCTTCTTTGACAGGTTCCCAGCTGTATTGTGTGACTATTTTATATTTTTGAATCACATTTTTGGCCCATTTTTCATAAAATTGTTTTTTTTTTTCTTGGCAAACTAGTGGCAAATCATTAAAGAGTGAAGTTAGAAAATAATGACAGATATTTCAGTTTCAGATTTCATACCCTTCAGAAAATTCATACTAATACAAGACCTACTCTTCTATTATCTTTCTAGTTTATAAGAGCAATATTTAAAAATTGTCCTTATTTTTGGGCCTTTGTCCCACTTCTATGTATGGCTTTGTCCAGATTTCTTGCTCTGAGGTTGAGAGGTATGACAAATGTGTCACAGCCATCGTAGTCAGACAGAGACATTTCAAATTGTGACATACTTGTTGCACCCCATTCCCCCATGTAGTGACTCTGGATGTGTCCAAGCAAGGCAAGGAGCAGTTATGCAGTGTAAATGTGCAGACTATCCGCCCATCCAAGGTAGACACAAGTACAACAATGGCTTTTCATCTGTCCTTGATTTTGCAAAATGTTCTGGTTTCTGTCATATTTTTATACTGTTGATTTATGCTTATTATTGTTCAGAGAGTGCCTGTTGCTCTGTGTTTAAGTAGCAGTGCTTTAATGACCATGTGGTAAGCTTGTCTGAGATTGTAAGATGCAAGTAAGTTTTAATAAGCATACTGTTAAAGAATTGCCAACATTGAAAGCCTTTCTGTTGTTGCCATGCAGAGAATACTTACATAACTAGATAACATATAAGCCTTGGGTATTGAAATGCATATGACAGTATTTGTAATAAAGGACAGGATTACATTATTTTAAGAGCTCATTACAGGCTTTACCTGCAAACTAAACAAAATGCCGATCTATCATGTGTGGTCCATATCCTGTGCAGTAATCCTTTAAGCAATGTATGTTGAGCTTGTTTCCTGTTTACTTTTCATTTTTTACTTTGATCATGTTTTCCCCATGAAACAAGTATATAGTTGTTGTCAGGCAGCAGATCTTTTTTGGATAAGAAACATTTTTACAAGTGGGGGTATCACAGAGATTGCTACTTTCAGCATGTTACTTGGTACTTTAATAAAGCTGAATATAAATTATAATTAGAACTGGAGTACAAGGAGAAGTGGTTTGAGTTGAGTGTTGCTTGTTTTTCTTGTACTTGATTTTGACTAGCATTCCAGTAATGTATTTAAAAAGTAATTTATTTTTCCATGCTTCACAACCTTTCTGTTTCCATCTAGATATTAAGTAAGCTGTCATGCAGCCAATGGATTGAAATATGTTTTTTCTTCTACACTTCATTTTGTCTTGATTGGACTCTCATAATGATGGTTTGGCACCCAGGGCAGAGTATTTAATTAAAGTTACAGTTTTTGTGGTTTATAACATAGCTCCTCCCCATTCTAGTTGGTCACACCCATTCCCATTGACCCCACCCATTCAGCTGTCTCCTGCAGCCCCCCCATTGATTTGTAGTCACCAGCTGCCACTGCATACACATATTTGTTTTTTGATTCATCTTCCTGACTGTATTAAATTATATTCCTTGTATAATACAGCACCACTTGTTAGAATTGGTTTTAAATTTGTAGTTTTAAACATTCTTTTAATAAGCAATGAAACAAAATGTATGAACCAATAACTACCTATTTCAGAAAATTTCAACCATAAAAAGCCACTCAAAACTTCTGTAATTACAAGCCACCAATATCACTCGACACGCACAATCTCTGCAGAAGTAAAACCATCTGAATAGTTCTACAATAAAGAAATCTGTAACTAATGAAGAGGTTGCTACTGACAAACATCTTTACATTTTAATGTTTTATCTATAAATTCAGTGCCTGCTGCCCTTGAAGAATTAATTGCCTATATTACATTAAAAAATTGGTAAGTTAGTTATATTGCAGTAGGAAATAGACCAACAGTTACTATGTATCTCATACAAAGGAGGACATACTCAGGAGTGTAGAACCCCTTTCCCCCTTATAATGCAAGCAATGATTGGCTAGACAGAGGGACAGAGCTGGGAAAGATGTGCAGCAGGTAAGGGTGATAAAGGACAGTGAGGGAAACGTACTCACAAGTGAGGAGAGTGTGTTGAGTAGATGGAAAGAGTACTTTGAAGGGCTGATGTATGAATGAGAGAGAGAGAATGTTGGATGATGTGGGGATAGTGAATCAGGAAGTGAAGCAGATTAGCAAGGAGGATGTAAGGACAGCTATGAAGAGGATGAAGAATGGAAAGGCTGTTGGCCCAGATGACATACCAGTGGAAGCATGGAGGTGCTTAGGAGAAATGGCAATGGAATTTTTAACCAGATTGTTAATGAAATTTTGGAAAGTCAGAGGATGCCTGAGGAGTGGAGAAAAAGTGTTTTGGTACCTATCTTTAAGAATAAGGGTGATGTGCAGAGCTGCAGTAACTACAGAGGGATAAAACTGTTCAGTCACAACTTGAAGTTATGGGAAAGAGTAGTGGAAGCTAGGTTAAGAAGGAAGGTGATGATTAGTGATCAGCAGTATGGTTTCATGCCAGGAAAGAGCACTACAGATGCAATATTTGCTCTGAGAGTGTTGTTGGAGAAATACAGAGAAGGTCAGAAGGAGTTGCATTGTGTCTTTCTGTACTTAGAGAAGGCATATGACAGGGTGCCTAGAGAGGAGTTGTGGTATCATATGAGGAACACAGAAAAAGTCTCCGGCACAATGAAGGTTATCCTTGTGTTGGTAAAAGCAGGCAGACCACTCGAGAGGTAACAAATACTTTAATCCTGGAAATCACTTCAACAAACAAAAACAAAGTCCAAAACCAGTAGCATAGATCGATTAAGCGCTTTCGTCTCCTTACAGCGGAGACTTCATCAGAATAATTTATGTATCTCGACCATACTTTTTATACATTCACCATTTTCACTAATTGACAGTCATAAAATTGAACGCCATCAGCCTTAAAGCATTTTAAGACTTTGTACTTAAATCTTAATGTAAACCTTATTTTAAGTTGCAGCCTGTGACTGTTATATATTTTTTGTTTCTCCTAGGGTATTTAACTTGCTTTGTTAGGAACAAATATTAAATACCATGTCTTTTTTAAATGGGCTTTATCCACTAACAACAGTTTTTATGTAGCGCTATGGCTTTAAGGCTGATGGCGTTCAATTTTATGACTGTCAATTAGTGAAAATGGTGAATGTATAAAAAGTATGGTCGAGATACATAAATTATTCTGATGAAGTCTCCGCTGTAAGGAGACGAAAGCGCTTAATCGATCTATGCTACTGGTTTTGGACTTTGTTTTTGTTTGTTGAAGTGATTTCCAGGATTAAAGTATTTGTTACCTCTCGAGTGGTCTGCCTGCTTTTACCAACACAAGGATAACCTTCATTGTGCCGGAGACTTTTTCTGTGTTTATCTGTTGGTATTTTTGCTTTTTGGTATCATATGAGGAAGTCAGGAGTGGCAGAGAAGTATGTAAGAGTGGTACAGGATATGTACAAGGGTAGTGTGACATTGGTGAGGACTGCGGTGGGAGTGACAGATACGTTTAAGGTGGAGGTGGGATTACATCAAGGATCAGCTCTGAGCCCTTTCTTATTTGCAGTGGTGATGGACAGGTTGACAGATGAGATTAGACAGGAGGCCCCGTGGACTATGATGTTTGCAGATGACATTGTGATATGTAGTGAGAGTAGGGACCAGGTTGAGGAGACACTGGAGAGGTGGAGATATGCTTTAGAGAGGAGAGGAATGAAGGTCAGCAGGGCTAAAACAGAATATATGTGTGCAAATGAGAGGGAGAGTAGAGGAATGGTGAGGATGCAGGGAGTAAAGTTGGTAAAGGTGGATGAGTTTAAGTACGTGGGATCAACAGTTCAGAGTAATTGTGAGTGTGGAAGAGAGGTGAAGAAGAGAGTACAGGCAGGGTGGAATGGGTGGAGAAGAGTGTCAGGAGTGATTTGTGACAGACTGGTACCAATAAGAGTGAAAGGGAAGGTCTACAAGAGGGTAGTGAGACAAGCTATGTTATATGGGTTGGAGACGGTAGCATTGTCGAAAAGGCAGGAGTCAGAGCTGGATGTGGCAGAGTTAAAGATGTTAAAATTTGCACTGGGTGTGACTAGGATGGACAGGATTAGGAATCAGTATGTTAGAGGGTCAGCTCAGGTTGGACAGTTTGGAGACAAAGCAAGAGAGGCGAGATTGCGTTGGTTTGGACTTGTGCTGAGGAGGGATGCTGGGTATATTGGGAAAAGGATGCTAAGATGGAGCTGCCAGGTAAGAGGAAAAGAGGAAGGCCTAAGATGAGGTTTATGGATGTGGAGAGAGAGGACATGCAGGTGGTTTGTGTGAAAGAGCATGATGCAGAGGACAGGAAGAAATGGAAACAGATGATCCACTGGGGTGACCCCTAACAGGAACAGTCGAAAGAAGATGATGATGATGAATCATATGGGTACTACAACATCAGCACTCCATTTCCATGGTGTGGGAGTAGAATCGACAGCCGTCTGCACCAAAAGTAATTATGCTACTAACACTACTTTCAGATTCTATAATACAGTGTGCCATTTGATAAACAAAAACCAGCTATTTGCACTTTGAAAACATGAGCAGCAGTAAACTTTCTTCATCACTTATGTTTCAATTGTTATTTATAATTGATTATTTTTATTATGCTAACACTAATAAAACTTTTTCAAACAAAAAAAAAAATAAGATCTGCTTTTGGCACTACAATTATCAAGAGTATGTTCTGTTATTGTAACACCTGATAGGAAGAGTTTGAATGTGTCTCATGAGTTGCAGATGATGTACCCATTCCTATCAGATATGAAAGTTATATATTTATCATAATGGTATATTTATAGGAGTTAGTACATCCTCTGTAATGACGGTACCCACATTCCTCCAACTTGGTTGAAATGTTCACATGTATTGCGTGTTAATATATATATATATATATATATATATATTATCTATGTGTGTGTGTGTGTGTGTGTGTGTGTGTTTATATTTTTACTTTAACATGCCCAAAATCAGATTTGAAGAGGGAAAACAGCACAGTGCATGACTGAAATAAAAGTGAAGTACTAAGCAGTATGGGAAAGCCTGACTAGCCCTGCAGCATTTTTGCTTGAGGCCTTAGCCTTATACATTACAAATGGATGAATCTGCTGTTACAGATCTGTTGTTACATTAAGTACAAATATTTCATTCATTTTTACAGGAGGGATTTACCCCAGAAAAAATACATGCCAACTCTAAGGTCAAACTATCTCAGAGTAAAACAAATGGTTAGTTTTGCTAGAAAACCAGTCTTTCATTTTACTCCAAGGAGTGTCATCTCAGCATTGCACATGTAGTTTGAGCGAGTGTGGAAATACATCCCCATATTAGAAGGTACAAGAGGCAGAAACACTGAAAGCCTTTTTATCTTTGTATTTAATTTAAACTTTACTTTTTAAAATTTTAAGGTATATGTCTTCAGATTTGCTATAATACATTTGAAATGACTGCCACATTTTTTTCAATTGAACTTTAGTCATGCATGCCGAAAGACATCTTTTCTCCCCTTTCAAAGCCAAACAAATTTAGTAAAGAGTGCAAATGTTGCATCATTTTTGTAGTCATATTAAAAAGAAATTTACTTTACAAATGCTATATTCTCACTAGCACGTCACTGTTACATTAAACTAAAGTCTTCACACAGTAAAATACCCAGATTTGCTTCTAATGCACCCAGCCTATGTGACTGTGTTTAATATATTTCACGTTAGTGCTTCCAAGTAAGGAAACTCCCCTCACATCAAACAGTTTTGCACAATGCACAGTATACCATACTCCACTTCTCCTTCTTTATAGCTCTACAAATCTTGAAATCTGATTAATCATTTTATTGATCAAGCCTCCATCTTCCTTGTAGACGAAACTGAGAATGCATTTTGCACAAACTTGCAATACTGTTGGTCTACAAAACATTTGAAATTTCTTCTTATACAACAGCTATCCCTAGTTTGCATCTGTAACTCTGGTGTCATATAAAACATTTGAAAGTCCTTCTTACACAACGGATGTCCCCAGTTTGCATTTGTAACTGTGGTGTCATACAAGCCATCGCTTCCACTCCTCAAACACCTTAATGATGACTTGGAACTTACCTTTGGCATATTTAGTATCTAATCCATACATATCTGCATTACCTCTCCAAGCTATATATTTCTCTCTCATCTTACTTTAGTTTCCATAAATCTGTTTTTAATACCCATTTATTGCAATCAGAGATAACAGCCACAGTGGTGCAGCGGTTAGCATTGCCGCTTCACCGCAAGATGTTCTCTGGTTCGATTCTTGGCTGGGGTGCCTTCTGTGCGGAGTCTGCATGTCCTCCCTGTGGTCGTGCGGGTTTCCTCCTTGTGTTCCGGTTTCATCCCAAAGACATGCAGTAGGTGGAGTGGACACTCTAAACTGGCCCTAGGTGTGAGTGTGAGCATGTGTGTGTGCCTTCTGTGAAAGGTTGGGTGCTGGGCTAGCAGCAACCTCTTCATTAGTTACAGATCTCTTTAATGTGGAATTATTTAGATAATTTTTACTTCCTCTGCCAATCATGAACGGAAAGATGATCCGCTGTGGTGACCCCTAACTGGGAAAAGCTGAAAGAAGAAGAAGAAGAGATAAGATAAAAAGAAAAAAGCAGGTGCGTGTACATGTACACGGTCACTTTACTGAGACAGACTTAAATGCTGTGAAGCAAACATATTCCTGCTAATGAAGCTACTTGAAATATTACATTGGATTGCCTTTCATCAATTCAACATGACACACCTACTCTCCCACAAATTAACACATACATACTCTCTCTCACACAGCAACACGCACACACACACACACACACACACACACACACACACACACACACACACACACACACACACACACACACACTCATAGTAACAGAACGACTAATTTAAATTACATACAAACACATATACACACAGACACACTTTCTCTCTCATACAGAAACTAATGGCTTAACTTACACATAGACTCACACTTACACTTACCTTGTATTGAATCTGAACGGCCACATGTGCACGCATGACCTTAACCCCTCTCTTCACTGAACTAACTTAAGCTCCGCGTGTGACAACAGAATTTTTTTTTTTTTTTTGAAGCCAGCCTCCTGGCCAACCTGAAGCTATAAAAGTGGGAGGGCACTTCCTCCTTCCCTTTGCCCTATGGTTTTGTTATTTTGCAATCTTCTCAGTGCCCTTCACTCAGAGACAGGGGGCCAAGAAGATCGCAAAAGTACATTAATTAAAATAAATAAATAAATTCATAAAATTCTGCCCTTTACGAGGCTGGCTGTATGGTGCCCTAGGCGGTCACCTAGTTCACCTATGCCTAAGGCCGGCCGTGCTTTCACAATTAGAGCAATTTTCTAAGTAAACTAGTCTAGTGTTTTTACAATTATATCTTTGCTTTGCACTGACACACTTTCTAAGATATTTAAAATTAACACTGAGTAGAATTTATAAACCTACACTGCTTACAATTTAAATACAGGTAAGTCCCTACAAGTCCACAGCTCACAGGTCCCAGATTACTCTCACTAAATTCCAATAAAGCCTTAAAATTGCAAACTATTTTGTATATAAACTGCTTATGGTCGCCTACTACTTGAACTAATTCACTGTTTCCCAAAATAATTTTCCTATTATCATGTACCATTCTCTGGATTTCTTTAGAATCGGCACTAATGGGGATGGAGAAATACAAACACTTCCTAAACCTACTTAAATTAACTTCATCCCCTTTTGGAACAAAACCACTTGTTAAATTAGGTGGACACTTAGTGTGTCTAAAACAAATAACATCATCTTTAATTTTGTCTATCCTAGATTTTGGATAACCTCTGTTTATGAACATTTCAATTAAACAATCTTCTTCACTAAAAAATGTTCATCTTGACTAATCAGTCTACTTAACCAGATGATCTGCCCTCTAACATTGTTCCATTTCATAAAATGTGAATGCTGACTCCTAAAACACAAATAATTGTTGATGAAAGTTTTCTTTCTGTGTATAGTGCTAAAGAAACACTTGGAGTCAACATCAATGTGATATTTAGGTAAAAAAAGTAACCATAGTTCCCAACTCACCAATGCCAAGAGTAATCCCTTTAATACTCTGATTAATTTCTTTCAAAAATGTGTCACAATGAATGTCATGTTGATGAAATACTCAAAAGAAAAATAACATTTGTATGTAATGGCAGACTATCACAGGCTATCAATACATGCTGGTATATTCGTCAAACTACACCTTTGTAACAACAGAAGGTGCTGGCAAGATTTATATTACTGATAGATATGTTAACTTAGCCTGGGGGTTTCTGCTTGCATTATAATCTGTGCTGGTCACATTTGTTAATCATTCTGCTCATCTTCCGCGTGGTTGGCTGCTGAGATTCACCTGCATAAATCAACTGGCAAAAGCTGATTTAAGTATACTGTTCTCTGCACTAATTTAAGATTAGAAATGTGTAGATAATTGTTTCACTTGAATACTATACTCCCTGTCTAGCTGCAGTTAGTCTCCCACCCCCTCCCTCTTTTTGTTGTGGTATTAATTTTGGTGGCTTTGGAATTACCCGCCCCTGCTATAAATCTGTTTTTGGACACTTCTACTGGGCCCGTCTCATTTGCTCACTCAACTGACTACAGTGAGATCATATTTTGATTTCAGATACTCCTGCCAGTCCCATCCTCACTGCTGTGTACAGAGAGAACACTTGGGAGGGACATCACCTATAGCATTTTAATCTGCTCTGTTCCCTCCCTCTCCACAGAAAAAAAAAAATTACTATTCTTTCTTAAGCTGCTCTTACATAACTGTCTTCTGCCTTAATACCCTAATTTGCTATTCTGTGTGTTTTTAAGTGTTCAAGTGCTCTTATTTGATTTTTCATAAACTTGTTTTTGTGATTTTTAACTTATCTGCATTTATTTAAACTGTATTTGCCTTAATATTGCTACACACTCAAGTATGCTAGCTTGCATTGCATTTAAAGTGTTTTTGCTACTGTCATTAGCTCATTCATTCTAATACAGAGATATTTTTTGAGAAAGCCAACCCATTTAACTAAAAAAAAAAATAAATATATATATATATATATATATATATATATATATGTGTGTGTGTATATATATATATATATATATATATATATATATATATATATATATACATGTGTGTGTGTATATATATATATATATATATATATATATATATATATATATATATATATATATATATATGTATATATATATATGTATATACATATATATAAATTCCAAGCTTGTTTTCTGCATTTCCTGTAAGTAGTCTAATCCAGATACAGATTTGCTGTATCCAGGACTGTTTGTAAGCTTCTGTGCCCCAAGCCTTTCTGTGTTGGAGGGAAGCTTTCTAGCTTATCAGTGGGAGTGGTAAGCACAAGGTAGCCTGTCTACCACAAGAGTGGTTTCTGGCCCAGAAATTGTAGTTTATTGGCTGTTTGGGCAGTTTTTCCATCTCTTTCAACTTTCTGGTTTAAAAGCCTGTGTTTGCGCTTGTTTCCCACCTTTCCTGTAACTAGTTTAGTCCAGATACAGATTTGCTTTATCCAGGACTATTTGTAAGGTTTTGTGCCTCCAAGCCTTTCTGTGTTTGAGGGAAGCCTTCTAGCTTACCAGTGGGAGTGGTAAGTACTAGGTAGCCTATCTACCACAAGAGCGGTTTCTGGCCTAGAAATTGTAGTTTATTGGCTGTTTGGGCAGTTTTTCCATCTCTTTCAACTTTCTGATTTAAAAGCCCATGTTTGTGCTTGTTTCCCACCTTTCCTGTAATTAGTCTAGTCCAGATTTGCTGTATCCAGGACTGTATGTAAGCTTCTGAGCCCCCAAAGCTTTTCTGTGTTGGAGAGAGGCCTTCTAGCTTAGCAGTGGGAGTGGTAAGCACTAGGCAGCCTATCTACCACAAGAGTAGTTTCTGGCTCAGAAATTGTAGTTTTATTGGCCATTTGGGCAGTTTTTCCATCTCTTTCAACTGTCTGGTTTAAAAGCCTGCATTTGCACTTGTTTCCCCCCTTCTCTGTAACTAGTTTAGTCCAGATACAGATTTACTGTATCCAGGACTGTTTGTAAGCTTCTGTGCCCCCAAGCCTTTCTGTGTTGGAGGGAAGCCTTCTAGCTTATCAGTGGGTGTGGTAAGCCCCAGGTAGCCTATCTACAAGAAGAGACAGATAAAGATTCTTAGTTTTAGCACTTGAATTTGCTTATTTGTGATCAGCACTTGTTCTGAACTTGTTGTAAGCACTTAATAAGCTACTAATTGCTACAGCACTCAACCATCCTCATTACCTAGTGGAAAACAGTTTTTGTACTTACTTTCCTCACTTGCTTAGAGAAAAACAGCTCTTGTACTCACTTTCTTCACTTGTCTAGAGGAAAATAGTTTTTTATTCAGGCATGTCCAAGGGTCAGATCCCAGTGTTCTCTACTGTCTATCTGATGAATCTGGCATCTTGGGGCAATGTAGCAATTGCCTCATGTATACAGACAACCCTCTCCTCCTACCACCCAACACTACAACCTGTGAGAAATGCACTTATCTAGCCAAACTGGAGGTAAAGCTCTCTCTAACCAAGACTGAACTTGACAGTCAAGAGGAGAAGGTAAACACTTGCACCACACCACACTCATCACATAGTCCCACTAAACCTACACCACCAAAATCCACACATAGAAACACAAAAACATTCATGGAGGCTCTCAGTAATAATCTGCTCAAGCAACAGAGACCTCCAAAGCAGAAATGCAAGCAACCTCCCCCCACCAACACAACCCAAATGACACATAGCCCACAGACTTAGTGTGACACTCAACCACAGCCCATAAGGCAAAACAACATACCCAACACACTAGTCATATGTGACTCTATAGTCAAGCACACTGATGTCCCACTCAACAGGCTAAACAAGGAGAAGGTTACTGTCAGATGCCTGTCAGGTGCCAGGATCCGCCACATAAGCCACGCAGTCAGGTCACTCCACAACAAGTACAAATATGACTCTGTAATTGTCCATATTGGTGTGAACAACCTGAGACATACCTCCCTGGACTACATGAAAAGAGACATGGAAGAGCTCTCTGATCTTGTAGCCTAGGCAGGTATAACCCTAACCCTGAGTAGCATCCTGCCATCACCCAGAGTGATACCACAGTACAAGGACAAAATGATTGACTTCAACAATTGGCTAAGCTTCTGGTGTCATTCTAAGGGGATCCAGTATCTGTCTGCCTGAGACGACATAGACAACAGACCACTATGCTTTGCCAGAGATGGCCGGCACCTGTCACCCCTGGGATTCTGGATACTAGCAAAGGCTCTTGCACCCCTATAGTGCCTTTTTTTGGCAAGGTTCAAATGGCAAATTCACCATGTAACAGAAACAGGCAAGCAAAAACTGAGGGTAATGCTACTCAATGCTAGAAGTCTAAATCTCAAAATGCACTCACTTGAGGCACTCCTTAAAATGGAGAACATCGATATCTGTACAGTGAGACCTGGTTCAAGGCTCCAGAGAGTACCCCTGCACTACCAGGCTATAACTCATACCACACTTTTCGGCCATATAACCTCGACCGGAACACCAAAGGAGGAGGTGTGTCCATATTCATTAAGGATATCCACACCTCCAGGCTAGTTGCTCAGCATAATGCATCAGAGGTTATCCAAGTGCAACTAACTCTGGGCAAAACTGCAATCTAAATTGTAGCTTGCTACAGATCCCCCACCATGTCCCAGGATTCCCACTCCTCTTTTCTTGATATACTGGAAAATATTAGGGTTCAACCAAACACCCTAATATTGGGCAATTTCAACTACCCAGCCATTAACTGGGAAAACTACTCATGTACCAACTCCTTCACTCAGCGCTTTCTGGAATTCATAAATTTCAATGCACTGGATCAACTTATCCACACCCCCACCAGGGACAACAGTATCCTAGACCTAGACATTACCAACATGAGTGACCGGTATTCCACACCTAAAGTCAACTCCTCGTTGGTCAGATCTGACCATAAGTTAACCACTCTAGATATCCACATCCCACCTCCAATTAAGGAAACCGCAGTAAAAAAGTTCTCCAAAGCCAATGTCATGCTTCTTAAGACAGAAGTGGTAAACTTCATGACACCCATCCAGATGGACAATACAGTTACAACTGCTGAATCCTACACAAATACACTCTATAAGCACTTACATGAGTGCATGGATCATGCTATCCTAAACAGAACCAAGACGCTATCTTCCAAAAAAAAGGAAGCCAATCTGGTGGTCCCCTGCCATAAACAAACTCTACAACAGAAGGAAGAAACTGTTGGAATAGACAGTAAAATCCCATGAGTGGAGGATCTACCTGGTCAGCCTCAGTAAGAAGCTGAGACCCCTTATAAGATCCTCCAAAGCTAGCTACAAAAACAAGAGCACCACTGATTCTAAGGTCAACCACAAAGCATTCGATAGCTATGTCAAGAATCTCAATGGCAAAACCCAGATCTGCTCTGAGTTACAGCACAATATCACAAAAATTACAGAACCAACTGATATTGCCAACATCCTGGCAGACAGGTTCAGTGCTAACTTTACCCCCCTCTCACCACCTAAAGGGTCCATATTTCTACAGGAAGAATGCAGAGTCACTGTAATTACAACTACACAGGTAAAAGCAGCACTCTCTAAAGCCAAAAACACAGCATCCATGGGACAAGACAACATCCGAGGCTGCGTTAAGAACAAACTTCAGAAAGAACTGGCTCCCCACCTAAGCACCCTGTTCAATCATAGCCTCATGTCAGGCTTTGTGCCCACTGAATGGCACACAGCTACAGTTATCCCACTCCAAAAAGGGGGAGCCACCACTTATCCTGGGAACTATTGCCCTATTAGCCTGATGAGCCTGGTCTGCAAGGCCATGGAATGTATCATCATGGAATTCATAAACAAAGACATTGGTAACCTCCAAACTCTGGACCCCACCCAGTTCAGGCTTGTGAAAGGCAGATCATGCCTCCTGAACCTTGTCAACTTCTTTGAGGCAGTCACCAAAGCTGTAGACAAGGGTAAGGTGGTTCACACAGCTTATCTTGACCTTGCCAAGGCTTTTGACACCATCCCCCATTCTGTAATTATAGCTAAACTCACTAAACTATGTACAAATACCTATGTCACAAGATGGGTTGCCAACTGGCTCACTGACAGAACCCACACTGTAAAAGCTGCAGACTCCAAATCTGACTTCAAACCAGTGACAAGTGGAGTACCACAGGTTTCAGTCCTGGGACCTCTCCTGCTTGGTATCTACTTCTTTGAAGTACAGGTTAACACAGAAAGCCTCTGGCTAATGAAGTTCGCAGATGACTGCAAACTAGGAGCTATAGTTGAGTTCCCAAATGATGTGGGCATCCTACAGAAGGGCCTCACTGCGACAGATGCCTGGTGTCAGAATCATGGCCTCAAGCTCATTGCCAAAAAGTGCACTGTTATCCCCTTTGTTAAAAACTCATTACCCATGAACTACCACATAGGTGGCAGTCTTCTTAACACCGAATGTATGTCAGGAGACCTTGGGACCCAGATGGACAGTAGTCTCTCCTTTGATAATCACATTGCCACAGTAGTCAGGAAATCCTTCTACGTGGCACACCTCATCACAAAAGGGTTCTCATCCAGGAAAAAAGAGGTCATTGTTCCCCTCTACTCGACACTCATTAGACCCATTATAGAGTACAATGCCTCTTTTGGAATGTACCTCACAAGATATCTGCAGTAGCTGGAAAGGCCACAGAAGTACTTCACAAAGAGGATTACTGGCCTCAAACAGATGCCCTATACTGACCATCTCAAAAAAATCCAATTTTACTCTCTACCATATCACCTACTCCGAGGTGATCTCTGCCTAACATATAAAGCTATATCAAACCCAAAGCTGTTGGACATGCTGCAACTAAAGAAATCCCAATCCCTCTGAGCTACATGCTCTTGGGACCTAAACCTCATAACCACAATAAACAGGACATGATGGAGGGATAGATTCCTGTCCCTGTCCCATACTCTGGAACAAGCTACCTATCTATGTCAAGCAAAGTTCTTCATTAACACTCTTCAAGAAAAATCTTGATGAGCGGATGGGAAAAAGGAAATACACCCCGGGGATCACTCCTGTGGCTCTGTTTGACAGGGGCACAGGAAATTAACATTCTTGGATTGGCGTAAGCCAGGGAACTTTGTTGGTTAAGCTTACTTAGGCCCTTGGGCCGATAGATTAGTACCTACCTATGAACCTATGGACCTATAGCTCATTGGGTATAGTCACAAACAGCATAATGATATCTGATCTGATAATAGTTCTTCTTATTAAAACAACAGATCCTATCACATATCCCTTTCTTATGGCATCCGTTACAGGTCAAAAAGTTTTTGGAGAAGTTAACTGAATTTATTGGAGGTCTTTTTTTTTTGATGAAAGAAGTAAACAAAGCAGGACAGGGCTTTGTGATTTGCTAGGTACCAGGAAAAAAAACTGTTTTAAATGCTCTGTGTTTAATTTTATAACTTTTTTCTAGGCTTTTGATCCATGTTCATGATGTACCACTTATCGCTGGTCTTCTGATAAAGAGTTCAACTTCATGGTTATATTTTATATTATTTATGTTCCATTATTCAAATGGTGTTTTGGAAACATGCAGAGAGAGACCAAGGTTACTGAAGAGCACTTTCCACTGCTCTTCAGTCCCATAGGTTCTTTGTGTCTGCAACTGCTAAAACAAATGTAATGCATGCCTACTCAAAATTAAATGAATACCAACAAGTACAGTATTGTTTTGTTTTCTTTGTGATATTTTATCTTTACTATCTATCAACCATCAGTACATCCATTTATTTCTGTCTCAACACAAGATCAAGTGTCGGTTGTGATTGGCAATCATCCAGCTATCTTTCAGGAGGGGTTTACATTCTTTTCTTCTTTTCTGTCTGACCATAACCTACACAGACTCAGATATGTGCTGAGGAGATAAATGCAATAGACTGCCTGTAGAGGATGTCCCCTCACTTCTGCAAAAAACACTCTCACCAAGTGGCACTCACCCATCTTTGTGCTGCACTAGTTATGGTTTCTATAGTCTCCAACAAGTTAAAAGCATGATACTGCCACCACAAGTTTGTATGATTCGCATTGTTATACAATTAGACATTCCCAGGGAAAAATGGTATGACAAATATATAGTGAAAGTCTGCTGCTGGCATTTCCACACAAATCCAAAGAAATGTCCTATATATAAGTAATATTTTATTAATTCTAACCCTTGAAGCATAAAGTGCAACATTCATTTATATTCTAACATTACACCTGATGCATCCCACACTTCTCTGTAGTCCCACATCACAGTATTCCTCGTTATGTCTATTGTTCACCAACTATTTTCTTTGTTGTAATAGGAAAAGTCTGAGCAATTATTTCCCCTTTACACTCATTTGGTATAACTTGACTAAAATTATCATCCCCGGATAAAATCACCTTTGAGCATAAAAATCTATTTTATAGTGGTTAATAGTAATAATAAAAGTTTCTATTTGAAAAACAGAGAATGCTTGCATATTCACATACATGCACAATGTACAGATCTTAAACAAAACTACAGAGGAATGGGTATTGCAAATGATGCCTCAGATACACTAAGGGTTATATCAATTAATAAAATAGCATCTCACTGGCACACGGTGGTACTTGGTACCTAAATGTAATGGCTGTAAAAAGAGTGGTCTCAGATTGTATTAATAAACCTGTAATATAAGCACTTTTAAAAAACTCAGAAATTGCCCATTCAGTGGTTATGAGGGATACTGTTAATCCTTTAATTGACAGATCTATAAGCAAGAATTATACACATGATACAGACAAGGGGCAAGTTTCTAAAACATTACAGCAGCAAACTTGCATAGCCTCCAGCATCCTTCCCTCATTACACCAAACAGTAAAAAGTCCAGTTCATCAAGATGTCATCTAATCAACCAAAGGTACAAGATTTGCTCAATTTAATATGCATTGCAACTCTGAGGTATTGAACTGAATGGGGACCCATTACACCCAGACAAAATAATGTGATTCAGTGACAGTCAGTGTTTTTTTTTTTCGTTAACGCAATAAAACATTCCTTTCTGAGTTCTGTTTGGGAGATGTCTCATATAGCTCACTACTAAGTATGTGCTCGGACCCAGGTAGCCCCCATCTTCTGATACCTGCTATACAGCTCATCCTATATGCGGAACTAGTTACTGCAGGTTGTCTGGCTTCCCTCCTAATATTGTCCACAGTAAGTACTTCCATACACAGGTGGAACTTCTGCATTGACAAGAAGCCCACTCATTTTAATGGGCTTTGCCATTAATTTGTCCTTGTACATTGGTGAGCCTCACAACTAAACAACAACCTAAACAACCAGTCACAATCTGTCAAATGGGGCAACTCCCTATCCCCCCTACTCCCTGTCACATGCGGTGTCCCACAAGGTTCAATCCTTGGTCCCCTTCTCTTCAACATATTTACAAATAATCTCCACCTAGCTACCACTAAAGACAACATCGTCCAGTATGCGGACGACACTACTCTAATCTGCTCAGCACCAAACATCCAATTACTACAAAGTAAAGCCCAGGAATCCTTCACTGAGATAAAGAACTGGCTAAACAACTACCAACTAATACTAAACCCCTCAAAAATATAGCTAATACTATTCCACCCAATCAATCACTCCTCCACCACCTTTACCATCATGTCAACCAATGGCACTCTCACCACCCAGGTAACTGAGGCCAAGCTCTTCGGCATCGCTATTGATCAACAACTTAAATTCAACAAGCAGGTATCCCAAACTATCTCTAAAGTCCATAAAAAACTTGGTTGCCTATATCGTTGCATACTATTTCTAACCTCTAACTAGAACAACAATAGCCAGAACTCATCTCTTATCAAATCTACTATACGCCTCTCCAGTCCTCACCAACATTAACAAAACTAACCTGAACAAACTATCCACATGCTATAATAAAATAGCTAGGTTCGCTGCCAATAATAGATCACATTCCCACCACTGCCAATACCTAATTAAACTGCACTGGTTAGAATTTCCATACCTCCTATGCTACCACCAACTGATCATAGCCCATCAAATTCGTTTTCATCCGGGGAAGAGCCCTGCCCTAACTGACATACTAAACCTTCACAACCCCAAAAGGGAACTACATTCATGCAACAAAAACCTGATTGAAATCAACCCATGCAATAACAGCACTGGGGAGGCCCTATTCTCTTATGATGTTGCTAAAGTATGGAACACCCTCCCACCTGAACTCAAGCTACAAAGTCACACAATCACTTTCAAGGGCCTTCTTAATTCACACCTCTATGCTAACCCTCTTTGCAACTGCAAAGACCCCCTTTGAAGACTCACTACTCCATATAAGTGACCCGCTGTATGCCTCCATTGCATACACTATATTCTCACCTGATATTACTCACCTGATATTTACTTTTTTTTGTAAATATTGTAAATAAGGGTTCTACTCCTGAGTATCTTATTGTTTGAGTATCTTATTGTTTTATAAAATTGTTCTTGTACTTCTTTGTTTCTCTTACCTTGTATACCAGTTTTTTATTGTTATCTAAACCATGTATGTACTCTGTTAACTTCCTTGGAGCTTTTATCCCCAGGGCTCCACTGAAAACGGACACGTTGTGTCCAGTTGGATTTATCCTGGTAAAATAATATTAAAATAAATAAATAAAATAAATAAATTATATCATTAAGGCAAGCATGATTCTCCTTATTGAACAGTGCTCACCTATTCCCCATTAGCATGTGTTCTGTGAGGACTCTCGTAGCCTTATATTTTGCACTCAGTTGTGGAGTAATGCACACACACACACACACACACACACACACGTGCACACACACACACAAACACACATACACGTGCACACACACACACACACACACACACACACACACACACACACACACACGCGCGCGCGCGCATACAATCATAAAGATGGGCATGTTATTCCATGTGTAACTCTCAAGTATACTTCATTATGGGGAACATTCCTCAGTCTGAATCTTAAAAAGGTCATGCTCCTCACAGATGCATACTTAAAGGAATTATCTTACAATTGGTGTTAAGATTTTTTTAACTGATATCCATGGTTAGTAGTATTGAGTCACATTAATTCATCAAAATAATATTTTATAAATATAAATTAAAACATTTTCCCTATAAACTTGCTGTTAGTAAGCGTTCCACATATTGCCCATATGTTCACATTATGAGAGGTTGTGTTTCACATTTTGGAGATGGAAGGTTGAGAGATATGACTCCATGCCCAAGCCTTAGGAATCAGGGCCAAAGTAAAGCTACCTTTGTACTACCATAAACCCTTTTAGCCTTACTCAAGGGCCTAACCAGCAATCTCCAAAAGCTACTTTCTCACTACATTCTCTTGCACATGCCTGTTGACACTGTCTATAGCTTAACATTGTTACCTGCTTCTAAGAGAGCCATCATGTCATGAAATAAAGCCAGAGAGAGAGAGAGAGAGCAACTGAGCTAGCTTAATAAGCCTGGCCATCAGATAATATATCTTGGCTCTCACTAGGCAAAGGTTACTTAAAGATGAATAATCCTGAAGTTGAATACTATACATATATTTGTATAAGCTATCCTTTGATGATCTAGGTTACACTACTTTGTCACAAGCAAAGTACTTCAAAGAACATATGCTTTACAAATATTTCTGCCTACTTATGTTTGTCATTTATGAAAAATAAAATAAGGAAAAATGTCACTATTTTTACAAATGTCAGACCATTGCATCTGTGTACAGACTCATCTGTGCCTTATTCACAACTATCAGTCACAGTACCTACTGTTAGTACATGGAGATGTAATGTACCTTTGCTGAAATTTGAATGGACATTCAGGAATGATGCTTCTGAAGTTCACCAGATTAGCACTAAAAGCAATTATTTGTCAAACTGAAATGGGATGCATGTGGGCTTGACCTTGAGACTAAAGGTCAGACTTGTAGGCCGTCATGCTAGCATGCTATCATTACATTTTCAGAGGTCACTTGTACCACTTAAGTTATACAGTAACAACAAAACAGTATAAGAAAAGACACTACTTTAATTTTGTCTTCTTTGTCACAGCACCTTAAGGATAGTAGAGGGGTAGCCCACAGTGGCACATTACTCAGTGTGGGAGCCACTGCTGTGGACACACCACTAAATATAAAAACACTATTCAGTATTTTCTTGTACAAGAGGAGACTGAAATATAATATTAGATCCAGAAATGCTCCCTGAAATTAGCAACTGCAATCACTTTTCTAATTTGTTCACCATCCCTTGTACATAGCTGCTAAGCTGATTGAAAATGCAGCCATAGCTGGGTTTGTACTTGTATCTGAAGTTGTTAGCAGCAACTTAAAACTTTTGTGCTTGGAATCCATGTTCAATGAACCACTCCGCTCTCCTGAGAAAGAAAGCAAAAAGAACTCAAACAAGAACTGCACTATCAGGCTGGAAATGGAAAAAAGTTGTTATTCATGACTTCAGTTATTTTATTATAACTTTGAAAACTGCTACACGTTTATGATTGCGTTTGCGTGTAGATAAAATCTGAATGATCAAAAAGTAGATTGTGGTATACAGCAAACTACACATGCAATTAGCTTCTCAGATGGTATCATTTCTGCTCCTGGCTTGCAATTTACAGCTGTACTGTGAATGGAAATGCCATGGGTGATTATTTCTGTTTTTTCAGATTTATTGATATGATAAAAAATCCGCACATTTTTATGGCAAACTAATACTGCCTAACAACTAAATTATTAAGACATTGTTTTGTTTCTGCCTAACTCAGAAAAATTTGTTCTACTCCTTGATATGATTATGTCACTCATATATGGCCAATGGAATCATTATATGCAGGCAACCAGCCAGAAGTGCTGCCGCCCGCACAGCCATGATCCTGTTTTTAACCTCTCCACTCTCTTAAACAATATCACAGGTATTAATGCCATGACTTAACCATTGCAACATTCACTGTCAAACTGGTCTGCCTGCCTACCACACCCAAACCATACATATGTATGTGTATGATCACTATCTGCTTGGCCAATCTATATGCTACTGAGATATACCAAGGAATCTGTCTATGGTGATTAGCCACATATTCTCCCCAGGAAATGCCTATGGTAAAGGATTTATGCAGCCAAGTGACTTACAGAACTTAGCGCAGCCAGCTGAGTTAATTTACTTGGCCAAAAATGCATGTTCACCCATTAATTTCAATGGGTTTGATTATGTTAAAGGTAAGTGCTGGTGAGTTTGGACAACAGCTAGTAGTGGAAGTGCGTGTGTGTGTGTATGTATGTGAGTGGCTGCATGTGTGAGTACATGCAGATGAATTAGTAGTCTTAGGTGATTTTGTGTGTGTGTGTGTGTGTGTGTGTGTGTGTGTGTGTGTGTGTGTGTGTGTGTGTGTGTGTGTGTGTGTGTGTGTGTGTGTGTGTGTGTGTGTGTGTGTGTGTGTGTGTGTGTGTGTGTGTGTGTGTGTGTGTGTGTGTGTGTGTGTGTGTGTATGTGTGTGTGTGTGACTGCATGTCTGCTTAGGTGGTTACAATAAGGGAGTGTTAGAGGAAGTTAGCTTAGATGCCTATGTATGTGTGCATGGTTGGATGGGCGAGTATATCCATGAGTGTAACTGAGTGAGGGGGGCTGTCTGTGTGCTTGCGTGCATATGTATGCATGTGTGGAGGGGAGAGCTATCAGACTTCTAAACTCCCACAGACTTACCAACAAATCCTTCAAAACTGGGAAGGAAACACTAAACGTCAGGAAAATTTTAATATTACTGCAAAGTTACTTGCAAGGATTTTTATAGCACAAAGGATTTATGTGCAGAGGGAACAGGAGACACCAGGGATATTCTTTGAATAGAAGTCACTTAAAAGTTAAAAAAACAACAGTTTTCCACCAAGAAAGACATACAGAAGAGGAGCATTAGACACAATGGATACTCTTTATATAATATCTTGCAGTTACCTAAAAAGTTAATTGAAAAACAGCCTTGAGGCACAAAAGACATATGGTAAGGGAAAATACAAGACACCAGGGAAAATCTTTAAGTAATTTAAAAAAAGTTAAAAGGCTTTGAAACCTGTACACTCAGGCCCACATTTGTCAAGAAATATATTACCTCAAGGCAAATCCCTAGGGACCCATACACTGAAGTGATTTAACTATAGATCACTCTAGACAAGATTACGTGTCAAATAATAGCATGCTAAGAACACATTATTTGTCTCCTGATGACCACATAAGATTTCTCAAGATATACATGATCTACCTGTTAGCAAAAATCTGTATTTATTTGGTAAATTTAACTATCTTTCAATAATCAGGGACACCTATACTTCTAATGTAGGACATGTCCAAAAATTCCTAGATTTAATAAACAACTCCCTTGAGCAGCTAGTAAATAAACCTACTATATTGCTGACATGATTCTTGGAAATATGGTCTTCTTTGCACCACACCTCTGATATCTCCTTCCCCAGTGAAGTCTGACCATGAGCTTGTGACTTTATCCTTTAAATTTTCAAAAGCCCTACAGAAATCCCCATTGAACTGACGTATTACAAACATGCTAGCTTCACCCTTTGCTGTAATAAAATTTCAAAATTCACTTAGTGACTGTACCCACGCTGACTTCAATACATCAACAGCAAACTTCACTAAGGAATTCTACACCCACTTAAAAAATGCTTACTCTAGTAGTCCCTAACAGAACCAAGTATCATAAGAAGTTCAAAAACATAGTTCTCTGGTATTCCACCACCATACATGTAGAGTACAACAAAAGAAAGAAACTCATTGGGCCGGATTCACGAAGGCTTGCACGGAGTCTAAGAGTAGAGTAAGACTCCGTGCAGCCAACATGTCCACCGAGTGATCCAGGAACAGGCGGTAGGGGCATGCAATGAGCTCTCCAACCTAGTCCTACATGGACAGGGCTTGGATATGCAAATTACCTCAATTGCATGTGAATGCTATGCAAATGAGGTAAATTTGCGATCCAGGAAACTGGAACCTGTCCGAGTAGGAGTAGTGTTATTTGTAGAAATGTACTCAGTTGATAACTGAGTACGGTTCTGCAGATAGCAAATCAGAGCCTTGACAGCTGCAAAAAAAGCATGCATTTACAGGAGGAAGCATGCCAATGGCCAAAAATACAGCCACTGGCAATGAGAAGTGATGCAAAATAGAAATAAAATAACTTTTTTTTTTCATCCTGATCTCCAGGGTTTAACCATAGTGCAGCGCCACGCAAATGCGCTGCGCCCTAAAAAACAGAAAATTAATAATTAAGATCCACAAATGTGGATTTTATAGCTAAAATGAATTTACAATGCAAGTGAATGGCAGGCTGAAGACAACATGGCCACCGAGTAGAGGTTGCTAAGGGGGGAAGCTCAGTCTAAGAGATGTAACCAAGCATTAGTAGGCAATCCTATGCAAATGAGAGTTAGGATAGTGAATCACAAGTTTACATAGGAAATGAGCACAGTCAGTGGAGTGTAAGAGTAGGATAAGGGGAGTAACAGAGTAGAAGATATATGACATCACAAGGGGGGCATGTATGAAAGGAGTGAAGCTCATTGGAGCAAAGTGTCATGAGTCAGCTGACAATTACATACTATTGAAAGAGGTGTGTCAACAGGTAGGCTAGGTAAAGTCAAGAAATGGAAGGTGCATGCCGTGGATAACACCAAAGTTTCTTGCTGAGCGTGCATGCGCACGTGTGCGAGCATGTTAGCGTGTGTACAATCGTGTAAGCTTGAGTAAGAATATGTAAAGCTGTGTAAACAGTTGTCAGCGCGTTTGCGCCACTGTGCATGCGTTTTAACAAGAATAAGCAAATTTTATTCCATGTAAGCATGTGTGCATGTGTGTGAGCTGCTGTGCACGTGTTTGCACTTGTGTGCGCTGCGCTCCCCCCTCAGGATACAGAAAGGAAAAAGGAAGCACACCAAATAGTAGGGAAGTTACCAGGGAGTACAAGCAGAGCTAGCAGGTGAAAACAATCAAAATCAGGCAATTAACCAGGCAGAACACTAGCCCAGCCCATCCCAGCACTTAAAACTCTGCAAATAACAGTCCATTATGTTTCTCTCAAGAGACACTGCAACATTGCAGTAAGCTAATAGAAGTGAAAACTGAAAAAGCTTTACTGAGATAAAAAATGTTAGGGGCTGCCATTGCTGTTATAAGGCGACATATGCAACATGCTGAGGGTGGTGATAATGCAAACGCTGCTGGACAACCCACAGTGAGGAGATGGAGAAGAGTGTACAGGCCCAGGGTAACCTACCAGGGGCTACATGAGCTGGAGATAGTGGAGCACTATAGAGTGGACAGAGACCTCTTGCAGCAAATTTTTGAGCTGTGCAGGCCACGCCTCACACACAGAACCAACAGAGGGGAACCCATCCCAGTGGAAACTAAGGTATGGGTTGACCTAAGAATATTAGCAACAGGTACTTTCCAGAGACCAACTGGTGATATGATGGGGATATCACAGGCATCAGCATCCAGGGTACTGCACCAGTTCCTAGATGCCATGTCAGCACATGTCGGTGATCATGTATACTTCCCCAATTCCCGTGAGGTATTGGCCAGCAATATGCGTCTCTTCCAGCAAATAGTGGAATACCCTGAGGTAGTGGGTGTAATAGACTGCACGCACATATGCATCAAAGCACCAGGCAGTGAGCAGGGTAGGGTCTACTTCAACCACAAGGGCTTCCACTCCATCAACTGCCAGGTCATGTGTGATGTCCAGGGCATAATACTGAATGTGTGTGCTGGCTGCCCTGGAAGCTACCATGATTCCCATATCTGACATCTGATGCAGCTGTACCAGACATTTGCCAACGGGGACATCCCACATGGACACCTAGTGGGGGATGCTGGCTATGCACTGGAGCCGTGGCTGATGACACCCATCAGAAACGCACACACACCTGAACAGGAATGCCAAAATGAGGCACACGCACAAACACGAAATGTAATCGAGCGTGTGTTTGGGCTGCTCAAGTCACAGTTCAGGTGCCTGGACACATCTGGTGGAGCCTTGCAGTACTCACCAACTACATGTATACAAATTGTCATGGTATGTGCTATGCTACATAATATGATCCTGTGAAAATAGCTGCAGCAGGACCAGCATAGGCCCGGGCCAAACAGCCCCCTACCATTTCCAAGGCCATCACAGGCAGAGCATGACTCGTAGGAGGAACAACCTGAGCCTGCCCCAGTAGGCAGAAGGAGGCATGCCCAGTATGCTTTGGCCTTGGCAAAGAGGCAACGCATAGCACATACTCTGGCTCAGTAGGAACTCTGGAAATTATACCTCTCTCTGACCCGCACATATAGTAAAATGGATGCCTACGTTGACACTACCTAATTTCAAACATGTATAGGGAGTGTAGTATGTGCATCCGACATAGGCAGCCCTGCATCAACACCTGAGGCATGATTGCCATGTGTTAAGCAATATAAAGCAGTGTTAAACAGCATTTACCACCATGTAGTATATGTAAACAAAATTGCACACACCAACTAGTACAAATGTGGTCAATGGTGAGTAATATTGGCAAACATCCAGCAATGATGGTTAATATTGAGCAATGCTGGACAAGCTGAGTCTAAGTAGAGCATAGCTGAACAAAAGCCAACATGCTCATAGTTGCTCTACTGGCCCTTAAGCAGTCTGGTCTGCTCAGTATGAAAATATAAGCAGTGATGGGTCTTGAACACAGGATACTGTGTACTAGAGTCATAGTACTGAACCACTAAACCATAACAGTATCATGGTAGCTAGCCTGTATGAAGAGATGTTGATAAGTCTATGCAAAGTATTCCATGGAAACCCTGCAGTCACAGCATAATCCCTGTTGAGTTATGACACAAAGGTGAGTCCTGCAGTAAGAATAGAACCTGACTTTCAACACACACAGTAGAAATGTTAATATTGGACATGTACACATACATCAACAAATGTAGTGGACCGCAGGCAGCAACATACTGAAAGGTCACACTGGGCATGCTCACACACTGGAATACATGAGACAAATGTCAGGCAACAGAACACTGACAGTCTGAACTGGGCATGCTCACACACTTAGGCCATGTTGGAGTACAGCAGTGGGCCACACATATCAGGCAGTTGCATGCGTTAACCCAGGAACCTCTCACTATCCAGCAATCTGCCCTGTGCACACACTTATATGACAACAGACACGTATATAATATAGTGGAACCCAGTCATAATCAAATATGTTCTGCAGATACCTAAGCGGTTCATAGAAAGTGGGAAAGCAAAGATGATAAAAACCTGCAAACAGTATCAGCAATAAACATTGTGCATCATGAACATTATCATAGGTTCAGAGGTTGATACTAGGCTATCTGCCCTAGGGCATGTACAAGCATAGCCAGAGTGTGTTTGGCTGCTGCAACCCAGTCAAATCAGAACACTGTGCCCATGAATAGTAGGTCACACAAGATAGCCCATTTACATTTAGTGTATTGTGCCTCTGTCTATCAGGGACCCAGAAGATATCCCATGGTTACACATACGATCACCCATCCACTTGTCAAGACGTCACCTGTAGGTGGTCAGTGGGTGGCTCTGCTTATGCAAAACTGGGACTACACTCTGCAGTGAGTGGAGCCTTTCGGATAATAATCTGTCCCCCCTCAAGTCCTATTAACATCTGTGCTAAGGTATATGTCCCTGGAGGGTGTAGCTCCAAGGGAGTTGGATATCCTGAGGTGGAGCATGTCCATTAATTCTGGGTCAGATAGTGCCTTAAATTACAGGCACACAATACATCCTTGTAGGTGGTAATTGAGTGAGTAGAGCTGGAGTTACTGTATCTGAACTGTGCAGGACATCCGTGTGAGTCCCTACATCTGCTTGATGAGTAACATTTGTGGCCATTACAGTTCCTGCAGGTGTCAGGTAAGGTACATCCCAAATGTGGCATAATAACCAAGCATGGTCGTGATGAGTATAGGGGCACAATGACCACACGTGATCAACATGTGAAACCATGTGGGATATGAAGAAGTACTGTCTAACCACTTTGGCAATGTGATTGTCAAAGGCGAGAGTACGAACAGGTCGTGTCCCCAAACCCGTAACAACTACTACCGTATGTAATGGATTACTACCTATGTGGTAATGTGTGGGCAAGTTGTCATTCTCAAAGGGGATGACTATGCAACTAATGGCATGTAGCCGTAGGCCATGGCTCAGGCACCAGTCATCCTATCTCTGTGAGACCCTGTATGCCAGCTGGACAGTTGATTATGGCACCCAGTTTGCAGTCATCTGCAAACATGGGCAGCCAAATCCCTTCTGTGATAGCCTGTACATCACACAAATATATACTGAACAACAGAGGTCCCAGGACTGAGCCTTGTGGGATGCCATGTGTAACTGGTGTATAGTCAGACATGGCACCTGCAACACTGAGCATGTGGGTGCTATCCTTGATCCAGGTAGCAATCCATCGTGTGAGATATTATATATATCATATATATTAGATATACTTATTTCCTTGTTTCACTTGAAAGAAAGTTACTGTTTGTCGTTTTTGCATTTAAGTTACCTGTAACACATTGCACTTAAGTTACCTGGCACTTGCTCACTAAAGCAATTATATAAGTCAGCACTAAAAATTAAAAGCACTACACCCTCACTCCCCACTGGCCCTGGTTTTCAATTATTAAGGAATTCCCAATATTATTCTAGCATGTCCAAAGGTCAGTTGTCAATCTCCTCTCCGGTCCAGCTGGTGAATCTGGGAATCTTGAGGCAATGTTACAACTGCCTCATGTACACAGACAACCCTCTCCTCCTCCCAACAAATTCCAACACATGTGAGAGATGCAACCATATAGCCAAACTGGAGGCTAAGCTCTCTCAACTCAGTACTGGCATAACCAGTCAGGAGGAGAAGGAAACCACACTCACTACAATTCCAGTCTCACATAGACCTACCACGACAGCAAGGCAAACACATAATCACACAAAAACATACTCGGAGGCTCTAAATAAAGATCTGCCGAAGCAGCAGAGACCTCCAAAGCAGACACCCAAGCAGCCGCTACCCCAAAACGAAACACGTGCAACACATATCTCACAAAGCCAGTGTGCAAAATAGTCACAGCCCTTAAGACTAAACAACACACCTGATACACTTGTAATAGGTGACTCTATCGTCAGGCACACTGACGTCCCGCTCACCAGGCTGAACAAGGAGAGGGTCACGGTGAGCAGCCTGTTGGGAGCTAGGATCTGCCATATAACACAAGCACTCAGGTCACTCCAAGGCAAGTACAAATATGACTCAGTCATTGTCCATGCTGGTGTGAATGACCTGAGACGTACCTCCCTGGACTACATGAAAAGAGACATAAAGGAGCTCTCTGAGCATGTAGCCCAGGCCGGTATGACCCTGACCTTGAGTAGCATCTTACCCTCACCAAGAATGATGCCACAATATGAAGACAAGATGATCAATTTCAACAATTGACTTAAGTACTGGTGTCATTCAAAGGGGATCCAATGCCTGTCAGCTTGGGATGATATGCTCGACAAGCCACGATGCTTCACTAGGGACGGCTTGCACCTGTCACCCCTGGGCTTTTGCATATTGGCAAAGGCTTTTGCTACGCCCATAGTGCCTTTTTTAGGCAAGGCTCAAAAGACAAACCCACCTCCATAGGTATCACAAGGGATAAGAAACTAAGAGTAATGCTACTCAATGCCAGAAGTCTAAACCTCAAGATGCATGCACTCGAAACTCTCCTTAGCATGGAGAACATCGATATCTGTGCAGTAACAGAAACCTGGTTCAGGGCTCCCGAGAGCACCCCAGCACTACCAGGTTATACCTCATACCATGCTTTTCAGCCCCAAAACTTGGACGAACCACAAAAGGAGGGAGTATCAATATTCATCAAAGATACCCACACCTCCAGGTTGGTGGCAAAGCACGAAGCATCAGAGACTATCCATGTGCAACTAACAGTGGGTAAAACTGCCTTCCAGTTTATAGCCTGCTACAGACCACCCTCCCATACCCAGGAACCCCACTCGGCCTTCCTGAGAACACTGGAAAATATGAAGGTCTCTCCAAACACCATTATATTGGGCTTGACTACCCAAACATAGACTGGGAGCATTACTCTAGCTCCAACACCCTAGCCCAAAGGTTCCTAGAATTTATAAACTCAAATGCTATGGAACAACTTGTTACCACTCCCACAAGAGGGGAAAACATACTGGACCTGATCATCACCAACATGGGGACTCTATGCTCCAGACCAGAAGGGTATCCTTCACTGGTAAGATCAGACCATAAACTAATCTCACTGGATATTCACATCCCGACCCCATCCCCTGTCAACAGTGAAAAACTTTTCTAAAGCAAATTTCACACTCCTCAAAACTGAGGTGGAATCCTTCAAAGCCCCCGGGCCTGTGGAAAATACGGCCCAGACCGCAGAATCCTTTATAAACGCATTCTATGAACACCTTCAGGAATGCATGGATCATGCGATCCCAAATAAAACCAAGACACAATCCTCCAAAGGCAGACGTCCTGTCTGGTGGACCCCAGCCATAAACAAACTATACAATAGAAGGAGGAAGCTACTAAATGATAGGGCAAAATCCCAAAAAGGGAAGGCATCACTGATCAGTATTAGCAAAAAACTACGGGCACACATAAAATTTTCTAAGGCCAGCTTTGAGAGAAAAATTGCACAGGACACTAAGGATAATCACAAGGCTTTCTTTAGTTATGTTAGGAACCTGGGTGGTAATTCCCAGATATGCTCAGAATTAGTCCAAAATGACAAAAAATACACCGAACCCACAGACATTGCCAACATCCAAGCTGACAGGTTCAGCGCAAACTTCTCTCCCTCCCCACCAAAGGGCAAATATCTATCCCAGCAGAGTGCTGCCCCTGACATCTCAGATGCTCAGGTAAGAGCCGCCTCTCCAAAGCAAAAACACAGCATCAATGGGACCAGATGGTGTCCGGCTCGTCCTACATGAACTCCAAGAAGATCTAAACCCAAACATAAAACTACTGTTCAATCTCAGCCTTACTACAGGATATGTGCCCAAAGAGTGGCGTACAGCAACAGTGGTCCCTCTCCATAAAGGTGGTGCCTCAACGGATCCTGGAAACTATCGCCCATAATCCTGACTAGCTTGGTCTGCAAAGCTATGGAAAGGATCATCATGGACCTCATAAATAAAGATATTGGGGACCTACAAACACTGGATCCTACCCAGTTCGGCTTTGTTAAGGGCAGATCCTGCCTCTTAAACCTGGTTGACTTCTTTGAAACAGTCACCAAGGCCATTGACGAGGGAAGGTGGTCCACACAGCCTACCTGGACCTCGCAAAAGCCTTCGATACAATACCCCACTCGGGCATTATAGATAAGCTCACCAGCTTAAATATAAACCCCTATGTCACTAGATGGATTGCAAACTGGCTCAAGGACAGAACCCACATGGTTAGAATTGCTGGAGCCATGTCAGACTCCAAACCAGTTACTAGTGGTGTCCCACAAGGCTCAGTCCTTGGACATCTCTTGTTCGGTATATATTTCTGGAGGTACAGGCCAACACGGAAGGACTGTGGCTGACCAAGTTCAGATGACTGCAAACTGGGCCATAATCGACTCTCCAGCCGACACAAGCATCCTCCAAAAGGGCCTCATAGAAACAGACAACTGGTGCCAGAGCCATGGCCTCAAGCTAATTGCCAAAAGTGTATAGTCATCCCCTTTGGCAAAAACAGTGCTACAAATTACCACATAGGTGGTAATCCATTAAGTACAGAAGAAGTAATTAGGGACCTGGGGACCCAAGTTGATAGCAATCTCTCATTTGACAACCACGTGGCCAAAGTGGTTAGAAAACATTTTATATAGCCCACCTAATCATGAAGGGATTCACATCTAGATCAGGGAGGTCATCGTGCCTCTTTACTCATCCCTCATCAGGCCCATAATTGAGTACAATGCCCTTTTGGGATGTACCTTACCAGACACCTGCAGCAACTGGAAAGACCCCAAAGTACCTCACCAAGAGGATCAAAGGGCTCAAACAGATGCCATATGCTGCCGGTTAAAGAAACTCCAGCTCTACTCAGTGGCATACCGCCTGTTCAGAGCGATCTGTGCCTGACGATAAAGCCATGTCCAACCGGAATTAATGGACATGCTGCACCTCAGAAAATCCAAATCCCATCGAGCTACACGCTCAAGAGACTTGAACCTCAGCACTGAAATAAATAGGACATGCTGGAGGGACAGATTCATAACCCAGAGGCTCCCTTCACTCTGGAATAAAATCCCAGTCCAGGTTAGGCAGAGTCCCTCATTGACTCTCTTCAAGAGGAATCTTGATGAGTGGATGGGAGATCGTAGGTTTACCCCGGGTATCACTTCTGTGTCACTGTTAGACAGAGGCACAGTATACTAACCTTGAAAAAGGGCATAGCAAAATAAATTTAAAATGGGTGGCGAAAGCCAAACACATTCTGGCTAGGCTTATAAATTCCCTAGGGCAGATAGCCTAGTATGAACCTATGAACCTATGAACCTATGAAGATATGTGTTGATATTGATGCGGTGAGCCTATGCATAATGGCCGAGTGGGGTATTGTGTTGAAGGGTTGTGCAAGGTCCAGGCAGGCTGTGTGGACAACCATCCCAACACTGATGGACCTGGTAACTGTTTAAAGAATACAAACAGGTCCAACAGGCAAGATCTGCCCACAACTATACTGTAATGTGTAGGACCCAGTGTCTGTAGGTTTCCCATGTCTATGTGCATGAGTGCCATTACAATACGCTCCATAGCTTTGCAGAACAGGCTAGTTAGCCTTATAGGCCAATATTGTCTGTGGTCTGTTGTGGCAATATTCAGTGGAGCAGGACCACTATCGCTGTACGCCATTCCGTGGCTACAAATTCTGCAGTAACTCTGCTATCGAACAGTGATGTAATGTGAGGGTTACGTCTGTCATGAAGGCTGTGTATAACACAGGCCGGGACACTGTCTGGTCCCATTGATGCTGTGTTGTCCGCTGTGGGGAGGGCAGCACTCACCTGTTTATTCATGATGTCAGGGAGGTTACACTCTGTTTGGATGGACAGTACCTCCTTAGGTGGGCATAGCGGGGGAGACATCTGCACTAAACCTGTTTGCCAGGATGCTGGCAATGTCTGTGGGTTCAGGGTATGTTCAGTCAGTATGCAGTAACACACAGCATATCAGTGAGTGTCCAGCCAGGTAGCTGAATTAACTGAAGAAGGCCTTGTGAGTGTCCGATGTGTCTGGTGCAATTGTCCGTTAGAAGCGGGCCTGACATAAATACACGAGTGATTGTAGCTGTCTGCTAGTACAGATCACAGATTCCTTCCCTGTCTGGGATTGTGCTCTATCATGTAGTAGCTTCCTCCTTTTGTTGTATAGCGTATTAATGGCCGGGGTCCACCAGACAGGTCCCCTGCCATTGGAGGAGTGAGTCCAGGTGTTATTTTGGATAGCGCGATCCATGCAGTCCACTAGGTGTCCATAGAATGTGTATGTAAAGGATTCAGCAGTCTGAGCCATACTTACCACTGACCCAGGGTCTCTGAAGGATATCACCGTGGTATGGAGAAGTGTGACGTTTGCTTTTGGGAAGTTCACCAAGATTACCCAGGATGGGTGTGGGGTCGGAATATAGATGTCCAGTGAGATAAAGTATGTTCTGTCCTTACCAATGAGGGGTATATCGCAGGTGTGGAACATAGAGTCCCCATGTTGGTGATGATCATGTCCAATATGTTGTCCTCTCTTGTGGGTGTGGTGACCGGTTGTGCCATAGTATATGAGTTTACAAATAGTAGCAACTGTTGGGTGAGGGTGTTGGGGCCTGAGTACTATCCCCAGTCAATGTGTGGGTACTTGACGTCACCAAATATAATGGTGTTTGGGGAGACTGTCATATTGTCCAGCGTTCCCCGGAAAGCTGAGTGTGCTTGCTGAGTTTGGGAATGTGGTCTGTAGCAGGCAACAAACCAAAAGGCAGATTTGCACAATGTTAGGTGCATATGTATGGTCTGTGAAGCTTTGTGCAGTGCTACCAACCCAGAGGTATGTGTATCTGTGATGTATATGGATTCTCCCCCTATTTGTGTTGGCCATTCCGAGTTATGTGGTCAGAAAGCATGGTACGAAATATAACCTGGTAGTGCTGGTGTGCATGTGGGAGCCTGAACCATGTGTCTGTTAGTGCACAGATATTGCTATTAGCCATACTGAGGAGATTCCTGAGTGTGCGCAATTTGAGGGTAATACATCTGGTGTTGAGCAGCATTACCCTCAGTGTCATGTACTCTGTAATGTCTATGGAGGTGGGTCTGTCTTTTGAGCCTCGCTTAAATAAGGCAGTATGGTGGCAGCAAGTGCCTTATCCAGTATTCAAAAGTCCAAGGGTGACAAGTGCAAGTTGTCCATAAGGAAGCTACGTGGCATGTCGAGCATGTCACCCCAGGCTGACAGACACTGTATCCCCTTTGAATAACACCAATATGTTAGCCAACTGTTAAACGTGATCAGTTTGTTGGTATACTGAGACATCATACTTGGTGAGTGTAAGATGGTAGACAAGGTCAGGGTCATACTGGCCTGGGCTACATGATCAGAGAGTTCCTCTATGTATCATGTCATGTGGTCCAGGGAGGAACGTCTGAGGTTGTATGCACCAGCATGGACAATGATGGAGCCAGTCCTGGACTTACTTAGGAGTAACCTGAGTGCATGTGTTATGTGGCGGATCCTGGCACCTGAGAGACAGCTCAAAGTGACTATTCCCTTGTTTGGCCTGGTGAGTGGGACGTCAGTGTGTCTGACATTAAGTGTCACCTATTACAAGTGTATCAGGTGTGTTGTTTAGCCCAAAGGGCAGTGACTGTGTGGCACACTGACATTGTGAACTATGTGATATGTGGGTATTGTAGTGGGGTAGCAGTTGTTTGTGTGTCTGCTTTGGAGGTCTCTGCTGCTTAGGTAGAGTGTATGTAGAGCCTCCGAGTATGTGTATGTGTGATAATTTCACTATCGGTGTATGTCAGACTGATATCTGGTGTGTGTGGTCACCTTCACCACCTGATAGACCATGCCAGTCATGGGTTGATTGAGCTCAGCCTCCTGTATGTCAATATTGTTGCATCTCTCACATATAGCTGAGTGTGTTGGGAGGAGGAGAGGGTTGTCTGTGTACATGAGGCAAATGTGACATTGTGTCATAACCACAATATTCACTAGCTGGACTGGAGAGTACACACAAAACCAACCCCTGGACATGCCAGTATATTATGATGACATACCCTGTAGCCTGATCACAAAGTATCAGTAGGGTGTTAAGTGTGTAAAAGAGTATAACTGGGATTAGTGCTCAGGTTTGTTGGTGTTTTGTGAAGAGTAGCTGAGAAGGATTCCAGACTGAGAATCATGACATGTCCTTCAGCTATGACATAAATAGTAATATACATTCATATATGTCCTGAGTCTGGGCCAACTGTACCTTACTGACAATGCCGACATCCTGTCAGACAGGCCCATATATACATACCCACCTCCCACTGATGATAGTCCCTGACATCATACCAAGAGATATCACGTGTAGAATGGCTGACCAGCTCCCCCCAAAGCCAAAAGCATGGCAGCAATTGGATTACATTGTTTCCCAATATGTGTCATGCATGCACTACAGAACAAGCAGACCCTGCACCTGTCTGTTGAGCCTCACCCACTCCACAGGGTCTGGAACCATCAAATGTGTTACAGCAACATATGGCACTCCCCACAAGTGTGGGTGCACAATACTCCATGGGAAGTATAGTCCAGTAAGCCTATAAAGTGTGATCTGCAAGGCCATGGAGTGCATCATGGCTGAAGTCATAAACAAAGCTATTGAAAGCTGACAAACACACAACCCTACCAACTGTGGTATGTTCATGTGCAGATCTTGGTTCCCAAACATGCTACACTGTTTGCAAGGCAGCCACCCAGAACATACATCACTGAACAGAGCTACACATGTCCCACATAGACTTTGCATAGCTCTTCATCAACATCACAGACACATGTCGTATCCACAAAACCAACAATCTGTGCATAGATATGTGTTGACATATGAAGGGATGTCAATGTGTCCACAGATAGATCACACAAGGTGAGACTTACAGGGTCCTGTTCAAGCTGTTGATACCTGCTGACACACATGGATCATTCCTGGGATTGCATAAAAGAAAGTGCACACACATTACCATGTCCAGTCTGATGATGTCAGCATCCTACAAATATACCAGGAGAATAGAAGTCACCCAGTAAAACATATAGCATGCCGTGTTAATGCATATCTCTCTAGTATCATAACATAGTTAGGTAAGGGTTTGAATCTTGAAAATGCTGATTGTGTGTGTGTGTGTGATGTCCTTTGAGAGGAGTATCCCTTTTGGAGACTGGGAAAACACATTAAAAGAGGTACATCCCTCTTTGGAATATCTGATGATGTCAGCCTCCTACAAATATATCAGGAGAACAAAAAAACATCCAGTAAAGCATATAGCGCACTGTGTTAATGCTTATCTCTCTCGTATCATAACCTAGTTAGGTAGGGGTTTGAATCCTGCAAATGCAGAGTGAGTGTGTGTGTCACAGGTGGTCAATGCAGAGAGGGTTTTGCTTTTACTACGGTATGACATATGATTAAAACAGTGTGTGCATTGCACACATCGGGTATCTGCGTGGCAAATAAATATGTGTACATGTAACCTCAATCAGTACATAGGTGTGAAGCTTGCATACTACATGAATACATTTGTTTCCTTTGACAGAGTGTGCAGCTGCTTCTCAGATCATAGGGCACATATGTATGTATGCAACAAGCCCGGCCACTGTAGTGATCTGTGGCCAAGGTCATCTGTGCCACACACACCCATGACACATACTGTGAGTGAGGATAATTGCCTGGGGTATATGTCAGACATGTTCATACACAACAACGACTGGCAGTAATGGACAGTCATTATAGGTGTACAACAGCCCTGTGAATATGCATGCAGGCCCCAAATGTGTTATGTGAAACACAGATGGACCCCGCAATACCTATGGATATGTGGATACCAAGGGACAGATGACATAACACGTGTCTGCCTGTACACATTGGTACCCAACATATATGTTGAGGGCTACCACCTATGTGGTACTGTTGGGATAGTATGTCTAGTAAATGTGGATGACTATGCCATAATCGGCTTACAACTATACAGCATGTATTGGACAACAGGTATCTGTCTGTATGATACCCTTGTGTAGGATATGCATCCCATCCAGGGAATGCAGTGTAGGCCAATGCATGCATTTCCAGATGTGGGTGGACATATCCCTAGTGTGTTTGCATGTACCTAAGAGGGCTATATACCACACAGGTGTGGTCCCAGGAACGTGTGGCGGTCAATACCACTGGTTACTGTTACAGTATAATACAGGAAGGATCCAACTGTTACTGAGTTCCCTACAACTGTGTGTCATTTGTCAGGACATCATCTAATGATTGGTTATAGTCATGCTGTTGAGGTGGTGTATACTACCAGACTGCAGATCATTGACAGATATCAACAGTATCACCCACAGCATAGTGTCAACCCATGTCATACACACATGTGTACCCATGTTAGTACATATCTGTAGTAGAATGCATACTGGCCATCGAATGATACCATGAGATGTTAACAATGTGTACAACAGGGTATGTCGCACATCCCACGTGTCCACTATGCACGTACATGCAGACAGTGGGCACACACCATGTTCACAGATGTACGTCTGCTAATTTGTAATGCACACATCACACACGTACTGTCCACTCACTAACACATGCTGGCAACACTGTATACTTCAGCCAAATGGCACATGGGTGGACAATACATACTCAGACCTAACACTGGTGTAAACAATGCTACAATGACTATCAGAGCTGTGATGCATAATGCCTGCTCAGATATACCTACAAGGATATCAGTACACTTTCCTGTTGGCAACTTGCTACTATTGCTACACTGCTATAATGTCACCCTGTGCATCAGAACCATGTTAGCCTATTCCTACATCAATGTTACAGATGACAGGAGGTGGCACAGGTGTCATCATATGCACAGGGTGTGTTGTTGGTTTGCCAGAGCCCAACATTGACCCATCCAATCATGTCTGTGTGTGTGTGTGTGTGTGTGTGTGTGTGTGTGTGTGTGTGTGTGTGTGCGTGTGTGTGTGTGTGTGTGTGTGTGTGTGTGTGTGTGTGTGTGTGTGTGTGTGTGTGAGGGACAACAGTACAGCATGGGCCAGTGTTGATGTAATGTGTGTGTGTATGTGTGAGCCTTAGTTGTTTGGTTAATGTGTGTGTGTCTGCATGCACACAACTCCACCATGTGGCTGCCATATACGGGCAGTTGTGGGACAGCCACAGACTGTACCTGCTAGGTCATACAGATCACTGTCTCTGGCCATGGACACGGTACCTGTGCCTGGCAGGGGTGCTACCGGCAGTATTGGGTACCAACCCTGACTGGGTGCTATCATCAGAGGCAGAGGTATGATGACTGAACCCATGTCCCTGCTGGGACTGGCCAGTGCCATGTGCACGTGGTCTAGTAGGATGGTCAATGGACAGGCCAGCCCCAGCATTGCTGAGGCTGGTACTGCCACTATGGGAGCGGCTGTGATCCGTGGTCCATCCGCGACGACTGCCAGCTGATGCTGTTGCTGGCATGTGTCCGCGTCAGCTTCCCATCCATCCCGCATGGTCCTGGCTCATGGCGAACACATTGTGGAGGACATCTAATGTCTCCCTCCAACGGCTATCAATGAGCTCAGTGTAATTCCGGATGGCACCCGCAAGGTCACGGATGCTGTCATTGATAGCAGTGTAATGGGCCCTCTGTGCCCTTAGTCCCTGTCAGGTGTACCGTTCCATACGTGCCTGCATTACAGCCCGGAACATACTGGAGGTTGTAATATCTATGGGGGCACGTCTGCCAGTGGCAATACAACCAGTGGTGCTCCTCTGAGAACCCCTGGACATCCGCCTATGTGGTACCATTCCAGTAATCCAGCTATGGCTGCTGTGAGGGGATGCACGTGCCATAGGTACCACACTCTCCTGGTCAATGCCGACTGTATACTGTCCCTCAGCTAAGGCCATTGGTGATGAGGGATGTATTGGCAGTATGAGTGTGCGCATAGATGGGGTTGAACGCTGTGTACTCTCAATTGGTGGACCAACGACAGACCCTGTCAGACCTTCCTGTGCCACAATACATGTCTCATCATCTGCACTATTAGTGGCACTGACATCAGGTTCCCTGCTGTATTCAGACACCCCTAACTCAGCACCTGTGGAAGGAAGACAGGAAACACACTTTGCAATCTGTACATGATGTTAGCACACATGCACACATGCACACATGCCCACATGCCCACATGCACACATGAACACATGCACACATGCACACATGAACACATGCACACTTGCACACATGCACACATGAACACAAATACACTGCTCACCACAGCACTTACACACACACACACGCACACACACACACACACACACACACACACACACACACACACACACACACACACACACACACCAGCAATCCAACACATACACAATAGTGGGTGAATGTGGGTGACAGTATTACAAGGCAAACAGTCACCCCACACGTGTCAGCATGCAGAATATGTGTTGCTCAAGATCATGCAGTGCAAGTGTAGCCGGCCCTATTTAATGACATTATACATGGCTGTGATGCATGTGTGTAGTTGTTCAGTGATTGTGTACACCCTGGAACACAATGTGTACATGGACACAACATTGCTGTGCAAGTATTATCTGCTTTGCAATGTCCTGTGCACCATCTCTCAATGGTATACATACCATGGCTGCATGTGTTATCTGTGTGACACATAGATTGCCATGTGTGATTACAGTGTCTGTGTCCATAGCAAATAATAGTGGGCACAGGTGTAGCAAATGCATGCAATGTACAGACATGGGATGAGTGGTGCATTTAGATGTGAAAAAATCCCAATGCTCGACATGGCCATTGTACAGTAGTTATGGTGAGTGTGGGACATATTGCAGATATGTCGGTGCCAGCCATGACATGGCATGCTACATGACTGCAACATTAAACACCACACATACCCAATGTGCGTCATGTGACCTATACACCCAATAGCATTCCAGGACATATATGTGACTCTTTGTACAGATTGTGACAGCTGTGCATATTGTGTATACTGGCATATGTAAGCACACACACAAAATGCTATGCATATTGTGTATAGGTGCATATGTTTGCACACACACAACAATGAGTTGCAAAGTAAAGACTGCTATGTGTAGTACTGTGGTCACAGTAACTGGATGGGGTGTACTACCATGTGCCATCATCATCATCATCATGCATCTTGTGGTCACTCATGGCTACTACTGTGTGACAGACCACTGCCTAGCATGCTGTACCTGAACTGCAGTGCCGTGGCTATGTTCACTATTACACAGCCACTTTGTACATGGGTGTATGAGGTGCCCAATAGGGAGCATTGCCTAACATGACTGTGTTATGTGTTGAAGAGTGCTGCACAGCCCCGTGATAGATCTCTACCCCTGAGGTACATCATGTGTGTGTGGATGACATGTGGAATACCGAAGTGTGACCTTACAGTGGGTTTGTGGTTACGCTATATGTAGCACATATTTGAGTACTGCGTATGATAAACGTGTTATGTTGTGTACAGGTGTTGCAACTATGCCTAACCAATGTGCAGTAAGGGGTTGCCACAACTATGTCTTATGCTCTGTGTATTGCATGTCAGTGAGGCAGCTACTGACATTACTGAGCTGTGCAACGTCTTACAGCAAACATGCATGGCATGCATTATGCGTAGGTGTGTTACGTGTACATGGCCTACACCTCACCTATGACATGCATATTTCATTACCAACATTGCAGTTATAACACACTCACCAGCATGGATCGGCTGCCCTGCTGTCACACCAGAGGGACCTACAAGAATATGAGAGAGTTCGTCAGTGGCCACAACTGTGGCATTGCTACAGTGGGTATGCTAAACTGCAGTATAACAACAGTCAACAGTCACAGGTGTAGAGATATTATTCAAAATATCAGTATTGCACAACACTAGGCAGCAGAACTGCTAAACACACAGTACACATCTCACGTAGACATAATCTAACAATACAGTTAACTGTCATCTACAGATAGGGCATGTTACCTGCTTGCTTCAGGTGGATGTGCTGGGTGGCTCCGGCTTCCATGACAACACATGTCAGAGGTTGATGTTGCTGTTGTCCAGGAGCCACCACGCTTAGGAGCAGCTCCTCCACTCTGGTTGGGGGGGGGTGAATGGCCACCCCACCACCTGTGGCAAGCTGTTGTCTTTGGATATTAGACGCACCCCACCGGACATGTCTAATTAAATCACTGCAGTGATGGCGTACCTGCTCATATGTCCGGTTATGCATGCCTATGTCATTTACCCGACAAACAAGTTCCTGCCACAGTGCAGTCCACTCCTGCTGGTGCTGGCTGCTTCTGGAGAACAGCATTGTGTACTGCTGCAATAGGCTTTGCAGTATCACCTCTTTCTCATCCGCTGTGTATGATGGATTGCGTTGGTGGGCCATCTGGCTGAAAAAGATATGAACAATATGTGTGAGCTTGTCCTGTGGCACACTTTACACCTTTAACCACAGATATCACTTTACTGACATATACACCATTCTATTGTCTGTCAGAGGTTACACACGTTCAATACCACTTATTGGTTCTCAGGCCAAAACTAACTAACAGTGCCTGGCACACTTTATATATCACACCAATATAAAACAGTACCCAACACACTGTTTGTAACACATTGCACAACCTCAAGACAGGGGTGTATATCACACCAATACACGAACAGAGATGTCATCCATTGCAATGGATGCAAAGTACAGGTACAGTAGTACCAGTCAGCCACCCTAGTCATTGATGCCATAGCCCTGCCTAACAGATGTGTACAGTTGTTACTATAGGTGGCATACTTCTGTAACAGAGTATATATGTTGCTGGATACACATGTATACCCAGTAACACACATATGATTGCAGCCATTGTACAGGCATAATTACACACACATCAGACAAACATACAACACACCACTGTATGCCAACACAGAGGAGCATTACCTGTGTACCATGCAGTACTTACACACCCTTATGCCTGAGTTTTGTCCTCTGTGCAGACTACAGGAAACACACATGACAGTGTTTCCAAGCAATGCGAACACACACCGTACTGTGCTGTTTAGGCCTACAGCTTCAGGTAGCACTACAGTTCATATGGGAGTTGGATTCACCAGCAGTACCACTCACTAAGCATACATGTATTGCTTTAGCCTACAATGAGACACCAAATTCGTCAACAAGGAACTACGTCACATCATATGCCGTACTACTATGTCTGCCTAACAGTACATTACACATCATTTGCTGTCCTCACAGCTAGGATAAACACGACCATGTCAGATACAACTTCACACTAAGCTATCACACCTTTACAGACCTTGCACACATTCAGCATTACACTTATTCAACCTCACATAGCTGGTATTGCATTGAGTACATGTGTGAGTGCATAGTGTCATAGGCAGGTAATATGCTGTTGGCCCTAGGTCTACGGCAGCCTAGCCATATGCTACCCTGGCCTTTGACACACATGTACTTTGATTTCACTTGCCCCTGCAAACCAGAACCACAGAGATATTTCCTGGGGTGTATTACCAATCTCCCACACAATCATCAGGGGTATTTATGACAACTGCTAATGAGGAGCCTAGTTTGCTATTGCTAGGTGGTCTATTCTGGTGTAAGGCATATCTCTGAGATGGGAACCTATTCCTCCAGCATGTGTTGTTTAGTAAGCAGACAAGTTTAGGGCCCTAGAGCGTGTATCCCGGAGGGATTGTGTTATGTTGCCATGGTGGTTGTCACCCAGCTATGGGTGTGACATACCTCTCTATGTCTGGCAGAGGTCACCTCTGTGTGGCCAGTATGCAATACAGTGTAGATGTGGTTTTGTGAGTCAGTCTGCATAGGGCATCTATTTGCGGCCAGTATTACCCTTTGGGAGGTATGTCTGTGGCCTTTTCACCTAGTGTAGTTGTCATGTGAGGTACATACCACACAGGGCATTGTGATGAGTAGAGGGGAACACTGCCCTATATTTCTATAGATGACACATCTGTTGTCATGACACATAACACACAGACTGATTACAGGTGTAGTGTGGCACTGTCTTCATCAAAATGGAGGCTAATGTCCACCTGTGTCCCATGTTCCCTTATCACACCTTCACTGTTAGGTAGATCTCTACCTATGTGGTAGTTAATGGGTACAGTGTTTTGGAAAGGAGGAATGGCACTGCAGTATCAACACTTGTCTACAGTCCATGCCTTGGTCACCACGCACCTGTTGCAGTACATATGACCCCATGTTTCTCTGTCTCTCCCTCTCTCTTTATATGGATATATATATATATATATATATATATATATATATATATATATATATATGTATATATATATATATATATATATATATATATATATATATATATACACACACATACACACACACACACACATATATATATATATATATATATATATATATATATATATATTATATATGCATATCTATACACATACATGTACACATCTATTGCTGTACACATGGATGTACATATAGGCACATGTACAGTCCACATTTCATGGTGGGGATATCACTTATGCGACAGTTGAGGGATGTACTGTTATGCGATTATATTGCACAGTGTTGTGCAGAATGCATGTGGGTGTCCTCAGCCCATGTAGCATTAGCAGGCCTCACTGGCTGTTACACAGCAGATCTGACAAATCAGTCCCACAGCATTTAACCTCCACACGACATATATCAGCACTGTATGCTGTTTTCTAGGCCACACACTACGACCTACATAGATATATGCACATATCAACCTTCAATGACAGATATCTGTCCACCCTTCACTAACAGTTGCAGTATGTCCCTTGCCCTATGCGCATGTGCAGATACAGATAGATACGTACTGCTGCCACACATGGATGACTTGCAGTGTGTAGAGTACTCTTCAGGAACATCTAATACATGCCAACACATACATGTGAGTTACATACCTTACCTTTGTATTCTCCTGCTCTGTGTGTTAGGTTTTGTAGGTTTTTATTTTATTTTATTTTTTTTTGGTTGTTTGTTTTGGGTTTCCCCCCTCTATTTCGGTTTATGTCTCAGTTTCTCTCTCTGTTGTGTCTCTGTCTGTGTCTGTCTGTCTCTCTCTCTCTCACTCTCTATCTCCCAGCACCTGCAATTATAGAATTGCATGTGTGGACTGCAGGTACAGCCTGCTTTTCTAGGTATCTGCACTTGTGCATGTGACAGCCTCTGCACCAGCTGCTGCCCACCATTCAGTAATTGCATGCAGCCTGCTGTGTGGTGATTGCATTACTCACTGTGATTGCAGCCCACTGCTATACAATGCTAGGTTAGGTAGGTGTAGCCCTTTCAGCTTTCCAAGGTGGGGCCCATGCTTGTTTGCTCTGGAAACCGTTGTGTCAGTCAGAAGGTTGGTATATGTCTCTTATCTGAATCTAGGGTTGTAGCCAGTTATATGCATGTTGTACTCAAACCTGAATGTTGCTGCTTCCAGTACACACTTCTCAGTTTAGACATGTACTCACCCCTCCAAATGCTAACACAGGATACATGGGAGTATGTACTTTATTTCTGACTTACACAATTAACTGCCGTACAAATGTGGTTATTGCCCTGTATTCCTGTGGCCAGTATTTATCCTGGTCTGATACTGTGTGGTGTTTGTAAGGTGCTACTGTAACATTATTCCCTGCTAGGATGGCTGGTTCTCCTTTCACAGTCATGTCATGCAATTCCACAACAACTGCTGGTAAAGACCCACAGAACAGGATTTGCGTTATACAATTCCTAATTTCCATTTACATTCCCTCATTGTAATGCATGATATATTTATTTGAGAACCAAGCTATTTGTATATCTGCTGTGGCTTAGTGGTAATTCATGCAGTTTATTGTGTCAATGGTCTGGGGTTTGAGACTGGCAGAGGTTGTTTTCTTTTGCTGCTCAGCAGAACAAGGGCCCTGCCATAGACTGACTAAGGCACTTTTAAGCAGTTAAAAGCGGGTTTGCGTGAGTTTGCACGACACTTAGCTAAGCGCACACATGTGCACACTCGCTTAAACCCGCTTACTACTGCTTAAAAGGGCTTACTCCCGCTAACCCCCGCGCTAATTTGTTTGAAAGAAAACAAAATGAGGAGATAGGAAAGTGGTGAAAAAGGGGGCACAAAGAGGGACAGACAGTAGGTAAACAAGCTTGGGATATGCAGGACGGGTGTAGGGAAGGTCCATAGCTGCCCATTTCTTTATTAGCAACAGCTGTGCATATGCAATAAATTTGGAGTGATATTTGAAACCTTCCACCCTTGGGAGAGGGGTGCGGACAACAAAGTATGTTGTACTGCCAATTATAATTATCAGTTTACATGTCCAATGGACATGTGTGCAAAATGGGCAGCTATGTATGGGGCATCATTTGTTTGTGGGTACAGATTGCCCTTTTTGTTTTTTTTTGTTTTTTTTTTCAGGTGAGAGTGGGAAGTGAAGTAGTGGAAGTAGGTATGTCCAGGGAGGTAGGTTGGGGAGGTAAATAGACAAGACAGAAAAGACGCATACAGGGGCGGTGTATGACACATGGGGTGGGTGAACACAATTGAAGGGGTTGGATGTTTGGAAATCTCAAGCCCATGAGCCCACAGATGGCAAGAGTGGAACTGAGATCCCCACCCATCGGCAGTTACCACTGCACCTTCACAGCCCTGAGGTTGGCTGTGCTGGGGGCTGCATAGGACGGGCAGGCTCACCCGTGAGATGCGCCACTCTCACCTTGAGCTGGCATAGGAGATCAGTGACTGAACGCTGGATCTCCCTACGCACCACAACCAGGACCCTTCGAAGGGTGACAGGTGGCCCTTCTCTGCCCACGCTTGCACGGGGGGGACGAGCCCCATCCCCTGCAGCGCTTCCACCCAAAGGTGGCACAAGACCAATGGAGGAGGGGAGCCCGGGCTGGGCACCAGACCTGCTGGTGCCAGGTGCACTCGCCAGCTGAGAAGGGACAGGTGGGTACGTTGGGACCGGCTTTCCCATACATTCTGTGATTAGGTGTGTTTAATTACAACATAAGCAACAGCATTTCAGATTAGTTGTAACAGCATGCAGTAATATTCCCATTAACCCAACACACCAAGGTTCCAACAGTTGAACAGCAAGCATAACACATGCATGTATTGAACCACAGTGGATATTCCAACAGCATGCAGGGATGTTTGGTAGCAACAGGTCACCATGATTGTGGTATTTAAACAGGGCACATGCACCAATGTGAATGCAAATATTTATAGAACAATAGGACATATGTCCCAAAAAAAATTTAAGATTACACAAACCCATTGAGGTGTGGAATTGCATGGTTTATGCACATACAGTAGGGTGTAGAAAAAAACATTGGTTAACATCTTATAATTACCTTTTAGTCTACACTACATTCCTAGTGACTGCAGGTGTATATCCCCTACATGTATTATTACATTTGCCACCATACATTAGGTTGTGTAATGGGTTTGGCTAGTTCAATATATGCCTGACCTATATCTGACATACTAACTGTCCAGGATGCAGATGTTACTGCTACATATTTCTTGATTGCATTTCTATTTCTTTATCTACATATCTGGGATGTTTTCACATGACATTTTCACTTCGATTTGTACAGAACCCTGTATTTCTTGACACACACTCACATTTCTGGGGAAAAAATAACATGCTACACATGTGCCAGACTTACTTATGCATGCCAGCCAGTAACTGAATGTTGCAGACTGTATATATGCTTCACAGCTACTAGCACTTCCATCACCCACTTTATATGGGACTGCACAAGTCTGGGTTGCCAGCACTTTTTCAGACAGTACTATTTGTATAATGCAAGGGTACAACAATATTTCAAACTCTGTGACACAGACACACTCCGGGTTTTAGATCTTTATTAATGGCATTACACACTTTTCCATAAGCTCACTCCTTTATTTCTTTTAACGGTGCATATGGCAGACATGTTCAAGACATATTATACCTTTATTAATATGTTAGAACACTCTTTTTCAGGCTCACTCACTTATTGTATATGACAGTGCCTGCAGAGATATTATTCCAGACATATGTTACCTTTCTTAATGGGTTACTACACTCTTTTTCTGCCTCTCTGACGTTTTTATCTGACAGTACATACAGAGGACTTATTCAGGCAATTTTATGGCTGTATTATTGGATTACAACACTTTCTTTCATGCTCTCTCCCACATTTTATATAACAATACATGCAGAATAATCACTAACCTGCCTGGTGGCACAGCCTTAGCAGCCTATCAGCATAGGCTTGCTGATTCGCAGCACTGTCACCTGCAGCTGTAAAGTAAATGAAGGGATATTGAGACATACCTATCCGTTATACATACTCAATTATCAATTCTTACATACTGCATTCCATGGCTACATACTCAGTTGTGGGGCATCCTGCATCCCACGGGCCTCCTGTATCCATTGGTTCTGGCGGTCCTGCTTCCGTCTCTTCAGGTCTGCATGCTGGTGACGGACCTGCTCACCAATCCAAGGAACGCCTGTGGCACTGGTGAGGTCATGAGCTAACCGGTTCCAAGCCTCTGCCTTGTACTCCGTCCCTTGGAACTGGCTCTGCAGGAGTCTTGACTCATGATGGTGGACAAGGAGCCAAACCATGTATTTCGACTCCTCAATGCTCCAACGTTGCACTCGGAAAGCGTGTTTCCTCTCCGACACCAGCCATTCTAACTGCAGATGTGAGCTACAATCAGTTATGGTGTATATCCCCCTATGGGGCTTAAATATGCCACATTTCCCGCACTTTATTGTGATTGGCTGTTTTTTTTAATTCTCAGCTGACTGCAGACCTGCTTAGTAATGGTTAAACTAACATTAGTAAGTATATGTATGTTAACAGTGGCTGTTTCCCCTAAGTTGTCATGGCTTAGTGGTTCTGTACTTTGCTTGTGTTGCACAGTGTCCTGGGTTCAAACCTTGTCATTCATTTTATTTTCATACTGTCCAGACAGGCTAGGGGGTGTGGCTGCGTTTAAGCAACTTTGCTCTACGTTGCTCCTTGGTGCCCTACGGTGCCCTGGTTGGCGCGGCGCACATGTCCGCACAAACACATTGCGCTGGTTAAAGCGCTATTTCGCTATGGGCACCTCTATTGCGCTGGGTTAACTGTTATTAAACTATGTGCATCTCTATTGTGCTGGGTTAACCATTATTAAGCTATGGGCAACTCTATTGCGCTAGGTGAAGTGCTGCTTAACTGCAGGCAATTATATATCAGGATCATTTAAAATATTTATTTTGTTCACTGATACATTGGCCATTTCACTGCATTTTAGTACTATTTACACATATTTGTCTGGTATTATTTCATATACTGATTTAAAAATAAATACAAAGGGGAGTGGTGGAACTCGAACCATGAATGCCTCTTCTTTGTGCGAATGCTCTACCATTACGCTATTGCTATTTGGTGTGCATAAACATTCTTTCTTATGCTCTTCCATGTCAGAATTGCTAACTCTAGCTAAGCAATGGGCACACCCATGCACACACGCGAAAATACGGGCAGCTATTTTGGGAATTAAAAAAAATAAATTTAATGTTTTGCTTTTTATAACTGTGATGGGGGTTTACAATATCAGGGAGTGTGGTGTTGGGTGCAGGGACATTTGAGCGGACTTGCTCTTGTGTATTTGCTTTTACTTTTCAAACACTTGCAGGAGCGTGGACATTTAGACTGCTCGGCAGTCAGACACATCCCCTGCTTTCTTACACGGTCCGTGTATGACTTACGGTTGGGTCAGCCTGCCCTCATGCATATTCATGGCACGCTGATGTCATACCATTCAACTGCAGCCTCCGAGTAAGACTTATTAAGTCTTACACGGAGAATTTGTGAATCCGGGGGATTACTTATACAGTAGATCCCAAAACTTTCTTTTCCATGTCAATATCAAATGCATTACAACAGAAAATAAAAAAAATAATATCAGGTCTGATAAAGGAGTCCAACAAACTTAGACTGGTCACTGAAGCCAAAGATAACTATAAATCCTTCTTTAGCTAGGTTAGAAAATTAAGAAACAATACTTCACATTGTTTTGAATGTATTCATAATGACACCTCCTCTATGACCAAATGGATATTGCCAATATCCTAGCAAACAAGTTTTGTGCAAACTTTACCCCTGAGAATTCTACCCAACGTCCAGATATATCTGATTTCCTAACTTGCCCAATTATATCTAAAGATCATTTACTGAATGTGTTAACCAAGATCAAAAATAATTTCTCTACGGGACTTGCAATATATCTGGTTGCTTATTTAATAGTGCTAAATGTGCCCTTGCAAACCCACTCCTTAAACTGTTGAACCCAAGTTTATCTATTGTTTTTTCCCCTGATGTGTGGCACATTGCAGTGGTAATCACACCCCCCTTAAGGATGATCATACAGATAACACAGGCAATTACAAACCTATCAGCCTTATAAGCTTCGTCTCCAAAGTCATGTGTATTATGAATGACATCACAAACTGTGGTATCAAGAATCTTTGTGGACCTGATGCACATCAGAGATTGGCTTTGTGATTGCCAAATCCTGTCTACTGAATATAGTAAACTTATTTAAAAGGGTTATAGAGACTATAGATGGTGGAGATGCAGTACACAGTGCATATCTTGACTTGGTCCAGGTCCTCAACACCCACTATTCCAAACGGTGACATCATACAGAAGCTAAATGCTTTAAAAGTAGACCCACATGTGGTAAGATGGATAGAGAACTTGCTGATAGACAGAACCCACAGTACCTCATCAGAAACTACGATAGTGACAAGTGGTGTCCATTAGAGATTGTTGCTAGGACCTCCCTTTTTGGCATTTATTTCTCAGATCTCCAACTATGAAGTTAACACTACTATGTAGCTAACAATGTAACAATGCTTGCAGATAACTGCAAACTGGTGGCTGCTGATAAGTCCCTATCACCCTCACGTTTGGAAGACAAACCATCTAATCACTTTGCTACACAGTCAACACTCCTCTACAAAACTACAATGTAGTCAGAGGTCTATTTATTTATTTATTTATTTTTATTTATGCATTTGTTAACTGGCAACTGTACTGGTCAACAGATCCTTTTAAGGCAAGAATGTGATCAGATGGCAAGGCAAATGACAGCTTTGTATAATGAAAAAATCAAGTAAGTAATAAAATACTACTGGTCATGCAATTTACTTTGACACTGGAAAATTATATTGGTAAAAGACTTGTAAATTGACTGGAATACATATAAAGGAAATAGCACAATTTAACATATTTCAGGGAGAAATAAAATGTACTTAAAGAGGTACAGAAGATTTTGTTAAATAAAGAGAAAAGGCAGGGGTTTAGAGTGAGAGTGGCCTGTGTATGGTATAGTAAGATAGATTCAGGAATATAGATGCTGAGGTAAGGAAGGAACTGAGTCAGTGAGAGAGATGAAAGAGGGGATATGGAATGATGAGTAAGAGTCGAAAGGCAGACACAGGACATTACAGATGTAAAGAGTTAAATCATGGAGAATTATCCATGGGAGTGAAACAATGGCATTTGGTATGCTTCTTTAGTGCTTTTCAAAAGCCTTTGATGAAAATAATAGCCCTGGCATCCTGTGGAATTTGGTTCTATCTCACTTATTGCACCTTTAGAGACCAGATTGTCTTGGACTTTATACATCTCTACAAATACAATATTTCCACCAATACTAGAACCAGGGACCACAGCTTAAAAAAAATAAAATGTAGCAGTAACATCTGCATCCTGGACAGTTAGTATGTCAGATATAGGTCAGGCATATATTGAACTAGCCAAACCCATTACACAACCTAATGTATGGTGGCAAGTGTAATAATACATGTAGGGGATATACACCTGCAGTCACTAGGAATGTAGTGTAGACTAAAAGGTAATTATAAGATGTTAACCAATGTTTTTTTCTACACCCTACTGTATGTGCATAAACCATGCAATTCCACACCTCAATGGGTTTGTGTAATCTTAAATATTTGTTGGGACATATGTCCTATTGTTCTATAAATATTTGCATTCACGTTGATGCATGTGCCCTGTTTAAAGCATATAACCAACAGCTCCTAATACCTCTCGAATAAACTTCTGCATATTAAGCAATTTGAATCTCCATCTTTGTTTAATTATAACCTAAAGGACTAGATAGGGTGTCCACAATTTTACTCCAGGATTGGCTGGTACAGTTGTCATAGAGACAGTAGATGTGGCAGAGGGAGGATACTGCAAAAGTATAAATGGGAATAACATTTCATATTCCTGGAATATTAATGAATTGGGTAGTCTAAAAAGGTATGCTTAGAGAGATAACTATTTCATCAGTATATCCTGTGGAAGTTTATTTCTTTGTTTTGTGGATCTATTTGTTGATCAGGAAAAGGCCACCCTCAAAACTCTGTAAGAAATATGGAAGAACATCGTAAGGAAATTGCATTGTTTTCCAAGTCAATTCATATATTTAAACAAGTGCATACCAAAAGGTCTATTATATTCTATCCTATTATAAGTTTGATAAGGAAGGAGTAAAGATGGATAATAACTTTTGTTGACCTAAAAATATATCCATGATAATCAGTTTAGCTATATAAATTGATTTCTTAATGACAATAGATGCATGGTGGTTAAAATATAGTTTGGTATCAATGAAAGCACACAGGTCATTGATAACCATCTCAGTTTTCAAAGGACTTTTATCTATATGTTAGATGAATGGGTACCTATGCTTGACAAAGGCACAGTGCTACATTCCTTACAATTTAGCTTAAGGCTGTGGTCTTGACACCACTTATTTTGACATGTTAAGCCTTCCTGCAGAATCTGAGAGTCAGCTAGAGAGTTTATGACAGCTCCAAGTTTGCATTCCTCGACAAACATACTGAGTCACACACCTTTGACATCAGAGAAGCAAATACAGAAGATAAGTGGTCCAAGGATCAATACCTGAGCGGCTCTATTAGCACTGACTTTTCTTGATGAGAACGTGTCCCCAGTAGTAATAGATTGCTTCAGTAAGTCAGGTTGCCATCCAGCGGGTTATATAATGGTTTACATTTAGTTTGATTAACTTGTAAATAATGCCTTCAGCAGATTGAGATAAGCAATAAATATACTAATTTACCTGTAGAATAAGAGACTGATGTCACACAGAGCCAATATTCACCGACACTCACTGATCAAATAGCATGTGCCAAAGTCAGCAAGTCATGCAGTTTAATCCAGTTGCAGTGGTGTTGAATGATAAAGACCTGAGAATGACCCCATACCTGTGTTTTTTATGAAGCCCAGATACCTATAAAAGCCGATGGGGAAAAGGATTATGAGGCTATTCCAGCTCACCTCTATTTGAGGAGAGGGTGATATGAATGACAACATGCTGGAGAGACGCAGGTGTTACCTGTGCCCTGGACAATGGTCTAGAACAGACCCATAAATGGTAGTTGAGTTAGATGAATGAGCAGATCATGACAAGATATTGTCACTTAGTGGCAGGTTGGAGACTCACATAAAGAAATGTCCATATGCCTAGTTATGTAGAGTCACCTTGTGAGTGATGTCAACATAAAGGGGTAGGGCCTCCTAGCACTCTTTCAAGGCATCTTATTGAGCATCCAGGCTCACTCCTCTCTCACACTCAGCTGTAACCCCAGCATAGAGGGGCAATTACCTGCATGAAACTGATGAACTGTGCCATCAGGTAGAGCAGGGCTAAGGAGTGACACATGCTCACTTATTTTAGCCCAAGCCATGTTACTGACATGGATTTACAAAAAACAAGCAACAGTTTTGCAGAGGAATATGCATATGATGCAAGACTTACCACAAGTCTAAGACCTGAGTGAAAATGGACTTAACCTCTATTTTGTCAATATGTTTATAATATATTCAGTTGTACTGTCATGCCAGTATACACATATAGTTATTATCCGATAGTTTGCACTAGTAAGAATAGTAAGATCACATGTGGTTACAGTACTGACGAGTGGAGTATGTAAAGTACTGTTTAACAGCAATTTAATAACCAATGGATTATGAAACTGAAGAATGCACTCAGATGCCACTCTTGAACAGTAGTAGTGACTATAATACCTTCTCTCACATATTGTTATGGTAGGATTTGTCATGCAGGTAATTTGTCATGCAGGTAAAATGCAGTTATATGAGTACAGAAGTTGGAAAATATTGTTTACAGTTGTGGTTAACATATTACCCATGAGAACTTGTTGCATACTTGTAAAAAAGTTTATGAGATTACATAGCAGCATACACGTTCACCACAATGGACAGACAGGACTAGCATATGCAGATGACATAAAATATATATACTTGACATTCACCATGTTTACAGTCAGTGAGGCAACTATATTCTGCAATGAATATTATAACAATATAATATTTCCATTGGTAATTGGAAAATTGTTTCTATTGCAAACAATGATATGTATTTATCAGGCATTATGCAAAAATATAATAATATAAATACATTATAGTAATTATATTGTTTCTTTTACTATAGAATCACTTTTTATAAACTGTTGCAGAAATAAGGTGGTCTTATTTTATGGGTTACTTAAGTACTTTTTAGTTTTATTAACTCAAGCTGTTGTTTAGCTAGTGCAAAGGTATAGGGAAAGCATACTCTATTATTAAGGACATAATGGGCCAGATTCCAAAAGATAGATGTGAACAGTGCAGCACACCAAAGGAAGACTTCAGCACACCAGAATCAGTCTAAGTACTTATTTGTTCAACATAGGATAATTATGGATTCCGCATACACTCATCGGATTCCAAAACACAACATGCGCACCCAATCTAACTTAAATGCTGACTCTGTTTCCAAAATTCTCTGCAAATGCCACATAGAAAAGGAAGCTGTTTCCCACTGAATTCTACGGGAGTCATATCAATGTTGTTTGTCTTTTCGGCTTTTTCCCAGTAAGGGGTCACCACAGCAGAACTCCGGTCCGCTAATGATTGGCAGTAGATTTTTATGAAACGCCGAGGTGCCAGCTCGATGCTCAACCTTCAACGAAGGCACACCCATTTATGCACGCATGTCTTTCGAATGCTACCCAACCACAGAAAGGACATGCAGACTCCACACAGAAGGCACTCCCAAGCCACGCCGAGAATCAAACGGGAGAACCTCTTGCTGTGAGATAACAATGTTACCGCCGTACCACCTCAGCTACATGGGAGTCATATCAATACTGAAAAAAAATGCAACCTACAGGGAATGTACTGAAACAGGCTGTGGTACTGCATGCCATACAGGATGACATGGATCTGTGACTAGAAGGCAGGCAGCTGGACAGGAGCCAAGCTACAACTAGGACAACTCTCAGATTAAGAAATTATTGACAGGTACCTCATAGACAGGCACTTGGTGCAGGTTGTGTGTAACATGTGTGCCCCACACATCTGTGTACACATTGTGAGGGAACCTCATACCTCTCAAAACCCAACTCTGTCTGAGCCTAGGTGTACTTGCATTTTGGACATTTAAATGCCATAAGAGAGAGGTTATAAGAGTGTCAGAGACAGTTACATCCTTGCACAATTCCTTGCAGCAATGTGCACCAAGGTAGATGACCATATACTCTCACATATATACCCATGGAGAAGCAAAATGTCATGCACCAGTTCTATAACATTGATAACTTCCCCCATGTTCTTGGTGCAACAGACAGCATGCACATGCCTATTAAGACCCCCATGGAACCAGAGGCAGAAAGATACATACATAGAAAGGGGTGGACAACACCAAACTGTCAAGTGGTGTGTGCAGCAGATGGCAGCTTAACAAATATCATGATGACACCCTGGTAGCATCCATGATGCTGCCATATGGAGGGAAAGTGGTCTGATGGCTGTATTCCAAAGCAACAAAATACCTGAGAGACTACTAATGGGTAACACAGCTTGGCTGTAAGTTGAGAATCGAACAGGAGAACCTCTTGCTGTGAGGTAACAATGCTACCGCCGTACCACCACGGCTACATGGGAGTCATGCATACCTGTCAATGTTACACATGATGACAACATATGTGTTCAACATCCACAACAACAGGTGACTGTGGGTATCCATTTGAGCTGTAGCTAATGACCCCCATACAGAGAGCCATTCAAACCTGTAACAGGAGGTCAACAGAGTGCACACCATGATAAGAAAGATCATAGAGACTGTGTTTGGTGTACTGAAAGCCAGATTCATCTGTCTGGACATATCTGGGGGATACATTGCAATACACATCTGAAAAGGCAGTCCAGAATATTACAAAGTGTGTGTGTACTGATACACAATATGCTAACAAACAGACATGTCAGATTGCCCACAGCTGGTGTGGGTTACCTACCCCAAGAACCTCCAGTGTCTGAAGATGACAGACTATAGATATCACAGGAGGAAATAGAACTCAGGAGGCAGAAGAAACAAGTGTGGGTGATGGAGGATGTGACCACAAGCCCTGGTTCAGGCAAAAAGGCAGCTTTTGACACACACAATTAAGCCACACATAAAGATGTGCATTGTTGCTTCTAATGGAAATTACCCATTAGCCGAACACACTGAGCATCAGACATAACAACATAATTGTAACATATAATAATATCATCATATACAAAGCAATTGTAGAGGGGCCATCAACTCAGGGTACAAGTGACACAGGTATGCACACAGATTTATAGTGGTGTATGTGCATATGGCAGACAGCATGGGCCAGACTGTTGTGAATGCCATCCCTATCTCTCCACTAGCAAATGATGTAAACAGGAAAGCAAATCAGGATATACTGCAGAACTGCTGTCAATATCATTAGTAACCTATAGCAATGTAAAGTAGGGGAAAAGTATCAACTACTGAATGGATTCATCTAGATCAGTAAACATGACAGACACCTGTGGCATCAGACTTCTCAACAACCACAGACAGATGAAATTGTCAGTGGTTTGCACAGCATTCATCATTGCCAATGGGTCAGACTGACACTACAGGATATAGTGGATCAACTGTCAGTGTTACTTTAATGCAGTCTAGGGCACCCACTCTGATGACTCACACCACAGTCCTGGCTACCTTGCCATATATGGAAACTCTCAGCTGATGTTGTGCTACAGAAGAGACCAATAGGGTGACACCAGCATGTGGAGACACACTGTGAGAAGGAACATGGGTATGAGTTGATTGTCTGGTCATGGCTGCTGTGCCCACACTGTATTGGCCAGCAGCAGATGTGTGTGCTTGTTGCAGCAAAGTTATTTATGCTCAATGAGCAAGGGTTGGTCTACTCAGAAGGAGCCAGTCTCACCAATGTGGCACTCAGTTAAGCATAGTCAAGGCATGCAAAACCTGGTTCATATGATGGCACTGCTGTAACACTGCTGCAACCAAGATTTCAATGGACTGTGCTACAGAAAAAATGCTGCCATTTTCAGCTGCCATAAGCACACAGTATACACACTTCTGTTCTTCATGCAACAAACACAGATAGTGCACAACACAATCCATGGAAAGGGGCAACTGCACAAAAGTCAGGTGTATGACATTGCCGGAAATGTTCTGCCTATAGGAGTAGGCAGACATTCTCAGACATGCACCCATTCACACCAGCTACATGCCTATGTGTACTGCATCAGGCAGTATTACTCTGTTGTGGGGAAGTTTCAACATCACTAGCAGATTCAATGGCATCGTGGTGCATAAGCATCATCCTGTCCAAAATCTCTCACCCCATCATCAGAATGGCTGGATGTATTTTCCTCCACATCTGAGGCTACAGCCTCATCCACATGACTGTCAGCATCTGAACTGGACTGTATCACCAAATTTGTGTATAGCATGCCAGGGGCCATGCTACCACAGAGAGACACATCACATCTCACTTTGAGATCCTGAGACAAGGTAATGGAGGATGCAGGTGACCAATTTCACTGACATGCTAAAAGAAGAAAGAGAAGAAGCAAGTCAGATAAATGTACATATATCACATGCTGGATCTCAGTACTGACAAATGGCTCGTCAATATCACTACAGCATTACAGATGCTAATGACTTAGCAGGAGGTTGTCTCTGAGTGTGGCCCATGGAACATATATAACAGGGAGGTGACAATGATGTTACATATGCATCACACATGATATACAGTATGTGTGGAATAACAACATAAGACACACCTGACATGTCCTTGTGGGAATCCAGCAACAGAGGTGAGGGCAGAAATGTAACCTTTGTAAGGAAACAAAGTCATCTAGACAGTATTAGTAGGCACATACTTGCCAGCATGTACCATTCCAACAGAGATACAATACACAGTAGGTAATATACACCCATACCAGTTTGTCACAGCTAGGTGTCAAAGACAGCTGTCCTATGTCGGGGTGGAAGAACACAATATTAATGGAAGACAACAATAGGAGTGACAGCACTGACATGCAGGAAAGAGAAGGAATAGCATACCAGTTATACCCTCCCTGTGTGGTTACTGTGTCATCTGTCATAATGCTGATCCTGTAGGGGGAAATACAAAAAAGCACAACATGTGAATATGCAACACAGTTATGAATGTAGGCAGATGTGCATGAGAACATAAACACCATAGTAATAGGATATGGTGATACTCATGTGGCATATGATGCAGATGCTGGCCAGATGTCCCTGTGTATGAAAAACAGCAACATTAATTTCATACAACACAGGTGTGCTACACAGTGATGCAGCTTATGAACACGGTGGGAAACCATACCTGTTTTGTCTGTTGGTACACCTGCTCCTGTCAACTGAAGATGTTTCTATAGGTTACAATAGCAGGGAAACTTCAAAATGTCAGTATATAATGTGAAGTCTGCCAGCCTAGCTATATAGGATTTTGTAAATAATTCTATGTTATTTGTAAATATTAATGTAATGCACAGACTGTTTACAAACGTAAGAAAACTGTTATATGTTCTGAGCTTCAAAAATGTAAACACAGCGCACCCTGCTGGAAGAAAGCTGATAAGTAAAGCATTGCATGACTGTTTGAGCTCAAACTTGGAGACATGATGTCTGGACTAAGGATTTTTTTCTATTGTCTTAGGACAAGAGTTAATTACTAGATTTTACATATAAAATGTCTTTTATTGCTGTGGCTTCCTGCAGGTGCAGATTACAACAAGCAATGTAAATTTTAAGTTCTGTGAGCCTGGGAAAAGTACAGTTTTGTACCTACCATAAATGTAGATGTTCGAGGATCCACATTGCTGCAGTCCTAACCATTGGGTAGTCCGCTGTCCAGTCGGCCCGAATACCAAAGTATATGGCTGACGTCGGTCAGGGCGCATTAGACTGACGTCAGGACGTCAGGGTACTAATGCGCATGACCGACGTCATATCCTCAGTCTTTTCTTGCCCCAGATGTCAGAAGACCCTAAAAAGACAAGGCCAAAACCAAAAACACCAAACACTCCTACACCAAAAATATGTACAATATTTACAAAATTACAAGAGTATAACCTCACCCACACAACCACCCCTAAACACAGAGGGGAAGGAGGGAGGGTAAATTGGACTGCAGCAATGTGGATCCTCGAACATCTACATTTATGGTAGGTACAAAACTGTACTATGTTCTTCATTCCACATTGCTGCAGTCCTAACCATTGGGTAGAATCCCAAAGCAGAGGTAAGGGAGGCTGGCAAATCATAAGGAAGCAGGAGCTGTCAACATGCCTTGCAAAATAGCTGTGGCAAAACCAGCCCTAGATTTAGAGTAGAGAGGAAGGTGGTAATGCTTAGAGAAAGTATGCACCGAACTCCAAGTAGCTGCCTCCAAAATATCCTTAGTTGCCACTCCCCTTAGAAATGCTGTTGAAGTGGCAGTAGCCCTAGTGGAATGAGGCCTAATCCCAGCTGGAATCTCCTTGCCATGATGGGAATAACAAAATGCAATGCAAAACCCAATCCACTTAGAAATAGTTTGTTTTGACACAGGCTTGCCCTGAGAACTCAAAGCAAAAGAAATAAACAACTGCTGAGACTGTCTAAAATCCTTAGTCCTGCTCAAATAATAACGCAACTGCCTGTGTACATCTAAAGTGTGCAAAATCTTTTCCCCCTTATTTTGGGGATCTGCATAGAAAGTAGGCAAATGAATAGTTTGGTTTAAAGCCACACTAGAAATCACCTTAGGCATAAAAGAAGGATTAGTACGTAATGATACCCTATCCGTATGGAAAATCAAAAAAGGCTCTACCGCCATAAGGGCCTGCAATTCAGAAACCCTTCTTGCAGAAGTAATGGCCAACAAAAAAGCAGTCTTCCATGACAAGTATTTCAAGTCAGCAGTAGCCGCAGGCTCAAAAGGTTGTAGAGTAAGTTTCTCGAACACAAAATTGAGATCCCAAGCAGGAGTAGGAGCTCTACGTGGGGGTCTTATATTCTTTGCCCCTCTAAGAAATTGCTTGAACAAAGGATGCGAAAACAATGGTGGGTCACAATCATAGTGAGCTGAAATTGCTGCAGCATGAATCTTAATGGAAGAGAAAGACAAACCTTTGTCTAGTAACTCAGTAAGATATTGAAGAGCCACACTCAAATTAGGCTCAGAAATCTCCAAATTCTTTGCTGCACTCCAAAATAAAAATCTCTTCCATTTTTCTGCGTACACTTTCCTTGTACTAGGTCTTCTGGCTTCCATAATCACATTCAAAACTTGTTGAGGAAGTTGAGACCTGCTGTGTTTCAAAACAGAATATGCCAGGCTGTTAGATGAAGAGAGTGAAGCTTGACATTGAGTAGATGACCGTCCCTCTGAGACAATAGGTGTGGAATCAAAGGTAAAGGCCATGGAGGCTTCTTTACCAGACTCCTCAGTAATGGGTACCAATATTGCCCAGGCCAATCTGGAGCTATTAAAATCATCCTTGGCTTGTCTTGTCTGACCTTCAGGAGTACCTTTGGGAGAAGAGGCAGAGGTGGAAAGGCATACACATGAAGATTTTTCCAACTGAAAGAAAGAGCATCCACTTTCCAAGCTGTGTGATGAAACCTTTTCGTGCAAAACTTTGGCAGCTGGTGGTTTAGTGGAGAAGCGAACAGATCTATGTCTGGAGTTCCCCATGACACTGTCAATTTCCGAAATACATGAAGATCCAGTTTCCACTTGTGGGGATCCATGATTTGCCTGCTTAACACATCTGCTAAGGAGTTCTGTGCTCCCGGCAGAAACCTTGCCTGAAGAGTTAGTTGCAAGCTGAGCGCAGTCTCCCATAAAATCATTGCTTGCCTGCATAGAGGGTAAGAATGTGTTCCTCCTTGTTTGTTGATGTACCACATGACAGTTGTGTTGTCTGTTAGAATCAACACCTGCCCTGGAAGAAGTAACTCCTTGAAAGCCATTAATGCAAACTGGACTGCTAACATCTCCTTCATGTTGATATGTAGATGCTGTAGTCTGGCAGGCCACTTGTCTTGTATCCACTTTCCATTCAGATGAGCTCCCCAAGCTATGTCTGAGGCATCTGTCGTTAGAATCTGACTCGCCTCTGGCCGGGTCACAGAGAGTCCCTTGTTTAGGTGACATTCCTGAGCCCACCACAAAAATTCCTTTTGAATGCAAGGTATTATTTGAATGACAGTGTCCAAATCCTGGCAGTGCTGTGTCCATACATTTTGAGATACCATTGCAACTTCCTCATATGCAGTTTGGCATTGGGAAGCACCAGAATACAAGATGCCATGAACCCTAAGGCTTGAAGGACTGTCCTTGCAGTCAGCCCGGACTGAAGAGATAGGTGATGGAAGTAAATGGAAAGATTCTTTTGTTTGTCCGGGGTTAAAATGGCCATCTGGGCTGCTGTATTCAGTCTCACACCCAGAAAGCACATGTCTTGAGAGGGTACTAGACTGGACTTTATTTCATTCACAGAATACCCTAGGCATCTTAGCACTGCTATCACATATTCCAAATGCTGTAAAAGGTCTTCCTTTTCTTGAGCCAGAATCAGGCAGTCGTCCAAGTAAGGATAGATTTGAATTCCTTTTAGCCTGAAGTAAGCTATCACTGGAGCCAGAACCTTTGTGAACACTCTGGGCGCAGTAGATAAGCCAAAGGGCAATGCAGGGAACTGATAATGGGAATTTCCAGCTCGAAAACGCAGATACTTCCTGCAACTTAGTCTGATAGGCACATGAAGGTAAGCCTCCTTGAGATCTAAAGTTACCATCCAGTGATCTTTGCCCAGCAGAGGTAAAAGCTGTTGTAGCGTCAACATCTTGAACTTGGGAATGTCCAGATAAGTGTTGAGGATAGATAAATCCAAAATTGGTCTCCACGTGTCCCCCTTCTTTGGTACTAGGAACAGGCGAGAATAAAATCCTAGGCCCCTTTCTGGCACAGGGACTGGCTGAATGGCCCCTATTTGGAGTAACAGAGAAATTTGCTTGTGAGCCTCTTTTCTTTGCAGAGGAGGAATGTCTGGCATGCCTTTGAAAGGAGGCAAGGTATGGAAATAAAACCTGTAACCGTGGTGAATGATGTCCAAAACCCATCTGTCTTGGGTAATTAAATCCCAATTTTCTTTGAAAAGAGCCAGCCGTCCTCCCAAAGGTGCTGCCAGACGAGAATGTACTGGCAGCTGAAAAGGCAGGTCATTGGGTCTGTTTACGAAAGGACTGACCCCTGCCCTCCCCAGAAGTCTGAGCAGGTGAACTCCCTGTTCTAGGCCTAAAAGAACCTTGAGCTCTGCCCCTACCACGTCTAGACCTACCCCTAGACTGGGAATCATAAGCAGGATATGTCCATCCCTTAGTAGGCCAATTTCTACTAAACTTGGAGGCTGCACCTGCAAAAATCTTTAACAGTTTGCATAGACTTAGCCTTGTCCTCCATTTTCTTTAAAACTGCTTCCACAGGCGAACCAAACAACACGTCAGACTGTAAAGGAGCATCCAAAATCCTTGTCTTAACATGCTCAGCTAAATTCTGATCCCTCAACCAGGCGTGCCTACGAAGAACAGAACCAGTGGCAGCCACCCTCGAGGAGGCCTGCACAGCATCAAAACCACATTGCAATGAATGCTTACCCACCTGTTCAGACACATGAACTAAATCCTGCAACTCTTTACACTCAATACCTTCCACCAGAGCATCCACCTTAGACTTCAATTGGGAAAGGAGATAATTTTGATATTTTAACATGTGAAACTGGCAATTCAACGCCCTCATGGCTAAAGTGGAAGAAGTATACACCTTCTTTCCCCATCTATCCAAAGCCCTTGCCTCTTTATCAGGAGGAACAGGATTTTTAACAACAGAAGCCTTAACACCTTTAGGCCCCTGAGAGACAGTTTCAGGGTCTGCCCTAGGACTCTTAAAAAGATACTTATGAGCTTCAGGCACCCTATAGTACCTATCCAGTTTAACTGGGGCCGGAGGCAAAGAATCAGGGTTCAGGGAAGCCTCTGCAAAAACATCTTCCACCACATTCAGAACAGGAGGTATAGCTAAAGGCCTATGCTGGGGTAAAAACAAGAATTCCCTAAGCCTCTTCCTGGAATCAGAGAAATCCTGACCTTCCCATTTAAAATGCTCCCTCATGGAATGCAGAGTCTCTGAAAATGAAAAATCCTCAGGAGGAGAAGCTGAAGGAGTAGAATCATCCACATCAGAATCAGAATAAGGAGGAAACTCCTGCAAGTCTTCAGCCGAAGACTCAGAAGCCTCCGAACACTGCTCAAAACTCTCAAACTCAGGCTCCACCCTAGGCCTCTTATCAGGAGGGCATAGAACCTCTAATCATAGTAATCAAATCTTCTGCCATTTTAAGCATATGTTTCTTAGGCAAAGATCCTGAAGAGCTAGGAGAAACCCCTACTGAAGTTAAACCTGGCCTGCCTCTCAAAGAAGCCTTGGAAACAGAAGGGGAGGCTCTAACCACCTTAGGAAGAGAGGGAAGAACAGCCACCTGAGAAGCCCCTTCAGCCTGGCCTACCTCCTGAGAGGACACATCCTGTAACAGTAAAGTCTCTCCTGAGACTCCAAAGAAACTCCTGGCAAAACCTCTGGCTCCACTGAGCCTTCTAAAGAACCGACGTCCGGGACTGCCGGTTCTTCTACTCTAGGCTTTGCTGCTTTGTCCTTGCGCTTTTTGGACGAAGCGGCCGGAGTATCCGTCGGCATTTTATAATTACAACGCTTCCCAAAAACTAACCTGGCACAGTCTAACCTTCTCTTAATAGTGCGTTTGTTAAATCTAGCACAAGAGCGGCATCCAACAACGTCGTGCTCAGGCCCTAAACAAGGTATACACAAGGTATGGTAATCCCTATGAGGTATCTGTTTCCCACAAGAAATACAGTAATTCACTTTTTCTGACATCCGGTTAAATACTGAGGCAAGAAAAAACCAAAATATTCCCCAACGGGGTACTTAGCCAACTTTGATTCGGTCTGAAACTCCGACTTCAGAAAATTTCAGAACGCCAACCTGCACTCGCAAAACTGCTTCTGCATCGGACCATGCGGCAAAAAAGACTGAGGATATGACGTCGGTCATGCGCATTAGTACCCTGACGTCCTGACGTCAGTCTAATGCGCCCTGACCGACGTCAGCCATATACTTTGGTATTCGGGCCGACTGGACAGCGGACTACCCAATGGTTAGGACTGCAGCAATGTGGAATGAAGAACATCTAAATCAGAACAGTTAAGAATGATGTAATCTGAAATGACTCAACAGTACTGTGTTATCAATTTAAGGACAGAAAGAAAGGACAGCATTTTGGATTTTGTCTCAAACTGAATACATCAACTCACCAGCACTCTGCCTTTGCTCTGTAAGTAGGATCTTAGATCTTAGTATTTCTCTAAGAGTTAGATAGAAATTTAGCCAGATTTGTCTAGCTGTTTTCTATATTTATGTCAGACTATTCTACAGTATTATTTAAAGCATTTTCCCGTGATCTCTGAACTCTGTAATGTCATTGTGTTGAAGTAATAAGTATTGTCCTATGTTTTATTATTTATTACTAAATATTTTTAAACCTTTCAATTGTGACTTTTTTGTGTAAAGGTAATTTAAGTTCTTAGAGTACATTGCATGCATTCGGTGATACTGTCCAAGCCACTCCAATGGCTTTAGCCCTGGGTCACACTTACTATTTGGATAACAGTAATGTTACACAGTGAAATTGGTCACCCTTTGGGAAGGGCCTTATTAGTAGCTGATAAGAGTAGTTGTTGGCAGTGATTACTACCTTACAGTCTGGCAGGAGGGGGCATAGCTGGAGAACCTATGCCATCCTTCCCCAGGAGTGTCTCTGTGTTTGTATATAAACCAAATCTCAAAGTGTGTGTGTGTGTGTGTGTGTGTGTGTGTGTGTGTGTGTGTGTGTGTGTGTGTGTGTGTGTGTGTGTGTTAGCTACTTGGGCAGGGACATGAAGCACTGGTTGGACAGAGAGGGTACTGGAGGTTTTGGCTTGCCTACTCAGCTGGAATCTGAACCCTATAGCTGTGCCAGTGGGGAGTCTTATCGTGGATCTGGACAGAAAGGGAGAAACTAGCCCAAGACTGACTGTGATCTCTCTGTGGCCTTAAGGGAAATTGCACTTTACTGTGTTTGTACTTATTATCCTTCCCAATGTAATCACCCCTCACTGGTGCTAGTGGTGAGGATTGAGGCTCCTTGATTACAGGGCCAGTGCACAGGCATCACATATTAACTGTTTGGCAGTGGTGGAATATCAACATCAAATATTAATTGTCTGATTGTAGTGAGTTAGCCACATTACATACTAATTGGCTTGTAGTGGTGTGGGTAGTGAGTTCCTGTAGCTTGTGTATAGTGATCATTGAAGGTGTTTTTGTACACTAAATCAGCCATGCAGTGAATATTCAGAGTTCAGATCACAATTGTTTTATTTCATTTGTTAGCTTAGTTAGAGAGAGCAGGCAAGCATGTCAGCAGAGGAGTATGGTAAGCTGACAAGGAGCCAGCTGGCTGAGATGTGTCAGGCTAAAGGACTGGTGCATGGAAACCTGAGTAAAGCAGACATGCTTGCAGCTTTGGTCACAGCTGCATCAGAAAACAGCAATTAGGAGGACAAGGAGACTGGCTGTGGAGATGTACAACACTCAAGAGAATGGACAGCTCAAACTTTCTGCAGAAGACTTAAAAATCCATCTGGAGCTAAAGAGACTTGAGTTGGAGGCCAGGCATTTGGAAATGGAAGCTGTGGAGAAGAAGAGGCAGAGGAAGCATGAAAAGGAGATGCTGACTCTTCAACAGAGTCATGGAAATAATGGGGAAGGGAGTAACTGGAGCCCAGAAGCACAAAAGGTTAGTAAATTTCTTCCACAGTTTACATAGGAGGATAATTTTGATAGTTTCATTCACATGTTTGAGAGGGTATGTAAACAGTATGACGTTGAACAAAGGCTCTTGGTACACTTCCTGACCCCCGTACTCTATGGTAAAGCTGTAACTGTGTTGTCCAAGATATCTGATCATAAATGTTTTGATTATACTGCTGTTAAGAATGGTTTGCTAAATTTTTTTAAGCTAATAACTGAAGCTTATAGGAAAAAGTTTTGTGAGCATAGATGCAAGGCAGATGAAAGTGTGTGTGAATATGTTGCTGAACTAAGCCCTTATTTTCATAGGTGCGTGAGTGGATGTCAGGTTACCACTTTTGAATGGCTGGCAGACCATTTGGTGAGGGAACAAGCCCTTAGCACTTTGTCTGATGACATGATGATCTGGTTAGCTGATAGACAATGTGCTACTTCAGATGAGTAAGGGTAGAAAGGAGACCTATGCCTAGCAAGCAGGAATCCCTGCACAGGAAAGGGACACCCAGTGCTGCTCATGGGTGTAAGGGAACACATGGTGGGCAGTCCAGACTGCCCCAACAGAATCTGACAGTAGCAGGGGAAGTCACTAGTCCAAGTACACATCCAGGACCTAGTGTTAAACATTTTGAATGCAACCAGTGGGGCCATGAGGCATATATATGCCTAAGGAGGCACAGTGGGGAAGAAAAGGTGAGGGAGGACATAAGTGGGAAAGACAAAATGCCAAAAGTATATTGTCTTGAGACAACAGGAGTACCAAACTACTATCATGCAGATGTCCTGATAGGGGAGGATTTTGATGAGGCAGTACCATGGGTTTATGCAGTTAGATGCAGTCAGGCTTGGAGACAAGCATGTGAGTCTGGTAGCCTGGGGGGACCCAGACAGACTGCACACTTGCAGCCAGGACAGGTGAGGTGGTTACTTCAGGGAGGGAGCTACTCTGTAGCAGCGGCGGGATTGAAGGTGAGCCAAAGCTGCTTGTGGGTATTGATGTTCCCTTAAACAGAGTGACTGCAAAGGTAGAGGTGAGTAGTAGTACCCAGGCTGACAGTGAGGCACTGCTGTCAGAGGATATCAGACTTCCTCTGGAAGGGGAGCTGGGAAGCGTTACAAAGAGAAAGCTGAGACAGGCTCACCTCTCAGACCCTACATTATAAGGCCTGAGGCAGATAGCTAGTGAGGCTCCTGATTCTCAAGGGAAGGAGGAATCTGTATACTGGGACAAAGGGTTACTGTATAGAGGGAGGGCTAGAAGGTGAGAGGATACAACAGTTGGTAGTGCCTACAGCTTACCATTTGGTGCTTCTAGCCATAGCTCATGATATTCCCTTTGCAGGTCACATGGGCATAAAACGTACAAAGAGATGTATTATGCAGAACTTCTATTGGCCTGGACTTTCCAGAGATGTAACAGGGTACTGCAGGATCTGTGAGCAGTGCCAAAAGATAAGCAAGGCAGGAGACAAGGTGAAAGCTTCTTTGATCCCTTTGCCTGTGATTGAGGAGCCATTTCAGAGGGTAGCTATGGATATTGTGGGGCCTCTGAGTACCCCAAATTCCACAGGGAAAAAGTATATCCCAGAAAGGCAGATCTCTTCAACATCTGTGAATAGGCTATGTCTTACTTTTTCTAATGATGTCAACAAGACATGTGACATCATTAAAAAGAACTGTCCCATTCTCCTTATTGACCCTGAAATCAGTCGTGTTGTTGGTTCTATACCAAGTTTTAGTTTCAAAAATGGCAAGAATTTGAAAAAGAAACTTTGTTACAAACAGAAGAAAATTTGTGACAGGTTTGTCTCTCAGCGTAGAGAGACTTTTTCTTGTAGAAACTGCAGAATTTGTAATAGTATTTGGTCTACTTGCATGATTTTACACCCTGTGCATCAGAAGCCTGTAGAGTTTTTATTTTATGCAGATTGCTCTACTAAAAACTTTGTGGATTTTGCTATGTGTAATCTCTGTAGTGCATTCTACATTGGTAAAGCCAATGGAACTTTAAAGGAAAGGGTAATGGAACATCTTAATGATATTAGGAACAGCATGCTTACTAATACACTAGCCAAGCATGTTTTAGATTGTGGAGATGAGCACCATTTTATATTTTTGGTTTTGCAGAAAATTAATGTGAGTTTTAGAGAAGGTGACATTAACAATGAAATTGAATATGCTGAATTAAGGTGTATAGTGGACTTTAATGCATACTTATCACCTGGCCTTAACAGTGCTGTGTCCGTAAAACCTCTCTTGAAAAAAAGAGGGTTGCTTCACTGATTTTTAAAGAATTTTTATTGGTTGTTGGATTTATTTAAACCTTGTGTGCTAATTTATTTGTGTATTAAGGTCTGATGAAGAGGATTGCCTCGAAAGCACTTACCTAACTTTGTGTTTTGGAATAAATTTCAAGTATTTTATTATCCAGCCTATAAGTATCTTTACTTATACTTATATTTATATTCTTGGGTTTTGGTTTCACCATCTCTCTACTTCCTACATTTATACAATTTTGTTTGTTTGGTGGAGCTTTTTTATACAATTTTGTTTGGTGGAGCTTTTTGGCTGGCAGAGAGAATTTTATATATTTTTTGGTGATGGATTCGGCCCTGAACAGGGTTATACCTTCATCTTGGAGCAATTTGGAGAGAAGAGCAAGGACTGAAGAGTCTGCTAAAAAGGTTGGTTCATTTAATTCCACTGGGAATAGTGTGAACCCTTTACTATGTGTAAGCCTTGATGATGTAGAGACTGATTCTGCTAATCTTGACCTTAATGAGATAGCAACATTCAAGAGCCATCTGAAGGAATTTGAGAATAAACTTTATAAGCACACACGTCTTCTTTGGCAATGTTATCACTTTGAGGCTGCTATCTTCCACAAAGTGATACCTAGAGGGCTAAGGGTACTTAAAATGCCCTTCTATGGGGACAAGTACTCAGAACTTCTAAAAAGATGGCAAATGCTCAATTTTCAGTTGAGTATTGACTATATGACATTAATAAATGAGTTATTTTTGCCTGAAGATAACCCCTTAGCCACTGGCATTAACAATATGACTACTATGCTTGTGGATTCATATACAGATGAGATCTGTGTTCAACACCTTAATGATGTCCTTCTAAATGTCTCTTTATATGAAAGGAGACTGGAGAAGGAGAAAACAAAGAAATTGCTCAGAGATTTCTCCGATTTCCAAGCTGGGAAAATCTTCTCTTGGCCAAGGGTGACTCAGCCAATAGGAATACAGGGAAACGCTTCAGAGATGGGACAAAGAGCATTTCTTCCTGATTCAACTGTAAATAGTAGCCTGAGAGCTGGTGCATGCCCTTTACAACTAACCAAAGCAGGCAGCAGGTTTGTTGGCCTAGGAACAGTGGAAAACCACCCTCCAGCTAACAACGAAGTGTGTGGAGCAGGAAATACATCTGATGTAGCTGCTATTAATAATCATCAACAAAAAGGAAAAGTTAACATCAATCTTTTTAAACATAATGTCTGTTCAACTAAGTCTACTGAAATGCCATTAGTACCTGACGTTGTAGAGATAGATACTGAAGTTGATGTTCTCACTTCTGAACAGTGTATGCCTTCACCTTCTGCTTTTAATGATGCAGCCGTTTCTCTTAACAATAGTTTAAACAAAAATAGCACTTGTGACAGTAATGCTGTAGCATTATTTTCAAATGACACTGACAATGACTTTGCTGCTCAAAATACTGTTAATGTGCAAAGTGCTCAGAACTCAGCTAATGATTTTAATATTGAAATAATTACACTGAAACAAACTGCTAATAAACCTGTAGTTAAACCGAAAATGTTTCCTTTCAACAACAGTAATTCTGTGAACATAGGATCAAAAGACAAAAAGAATGCTGAATGTCTACGTAAGTCAGTGTTTGTTTTGGACAAGGCTCTGCCTATAAGGCAGGATGTATGCAAGAGCAGATCCAGAAGTCGCAGGAGACGGGGAAGGATAGAATCCAACCCCACATCTCAGAGCAGAGGCCCGAACACATGGGCTCGCAGATAAATGACTTGGTCTTCAACCTATCTTCTGTTGCTCTCGTCAAAGAGGAACTCTCGGTCCTGAATAAAGGACTATCCTTCATACCAGCTTGTGGCATGAATTTAGTTGATACCATCCTAGACATTAATTTGTTTGCCAGGAAGACAATGTTGAAAGTTATCTATGATGATGATAATGGGAATAATGTTGACAGATGCATTTTTAAGAAACCAAGTTGCTTTGTTCCTAATAATTTCCCTGCTATGAATGCCTTTGTAAAAATGTGTGAAGATGACCTTAGGAAAATGGCTACTTTATAATCTAGTAATAGTTTTTACAATATGACTATTAAAGAGAATGAGGCTCTAAGAATACTAATTAATACAAAATTTTTAGTTATTAGACCTGCAGACAAGGGGGGGGGGGTGGAATTGTGTTTGATACTGAAAATTATATGGATATGATGTTTAGCATGCTTCATGATGAAAAAGTATACATCATATTACAGAAATTTCAGGTTAATGGTATTATCAGCAGACTGAATTTCTATTTATATAATTTGCTTATGACTAACCAAATAGACTACAATCTTTTCAACTATTTTAGTGTAGAACATCTGACTATACCAACAATTTATGGTCTTCCAAAAGTGCATAAAGATCCACAAAATCCCCCACTTCGACCTATTGCATCAGGAAGAGGTTGGCTCACAGAGCCAATGTCTATATATGTAGAAAAACAGCTAAGATTTGTGTTGAATAAGGTAACTACTGTCCTCCGTGACAGCAAACAGTTCTTAGAACATCCTTATGACTGGGCTGAAACTCAACAAGTTGTAGGTTCAACTGATGTTATCTTTGTTACATTGGACGTGAACTCTTTGTTCACGTTTATTCCCAACGATGAAGGGATTGAAAGTGTCAGGCAGTTTCTTAAAAAAGGAGAGCAACTTCAGCAATACCAAAACCAATATGATATATACCCTTCTATACTTGATGCTAGAGAATAATGTTATTTTGTTTGAAAGGAAGTATTTTCTTCAGAAAGTGGGAGTTGCTATGGGCACGGCATGTGCCAACACATATGCCAATATTGTTTTGGCCCAATGGGAGAAAGAAATGTTTTTTACCTCCGACATGTACAAGCAGCACATTACGTTTTATAAACGTTTTGTGGGTGATATCTTCTTTGCTTGACATGGTGATGAGACACAATTAGATACATATGTTAGGTTCCTTGATAACACAACTGGGTACCTATCCTTCTCCCTTAGTCACTCCAAAGGTGAAATCAGCTTTCTGGATGTAACTGTGAGTAAAAATATGTTTGGTAATATCTCGTCCAAAATACATAGGAAGGATTGTAGGAAGAACAACATTATTCACCGCTCCAGTATGCATCCTAGACACATTACTAAGAATATAGTTAAGAACCAAGTCTTACGCTGCAAGAGATTACATACAGACAGGGAAGAATTAATGGAAGCCATGAGTCATCTCACTACAGAGTTTGTTGAGAGAGGATATAAGAAGTCTGATATTGACAGAAAGATAGTCGAAGTAGATTCATATGAAAGTTACAAAACTAAACCCTACTATTCAGATGAGCATCTAGTGAATGCATTCCCAGAAAGGCAGCTCTCCTCAACATCTGTGAATAGGCTATGTCTTACTTTTTCTAATGATGTCAACAAGACATGTGACATCATTAAAAAGAACTGGCCCATTCTCCTTACTGACCCTGAAATCAGTCATGTTGTTGGTTTTATACCAAGTTTTAGTTTCAAAAATGGCAAGAATTTGAAAAAGAAACTTTGTTACAAACAGAAGAAAATATGTGCCAGGTTTGTCTCTCAGCACAGAGGAATTTTTTCTTGTAGAAACTGCAGAATTTGTAATAGTATTTGGTCTACTTGCATGATTTTACACCCTGTGCATCAGAAGCCTGCAGAGTTTTTTTATTTATGCAGATTGCTCTACTAAAAACATTGTGTATTTTGCTAGGTGTAATCTCTGTAGTGTATTCCACACTGGTAAAACCAATAGAACTTTAAAGGAAAGGGTAATGCAACATCTTAATGATATTAGGAACAGCAAGCTTACTAATGCACTAGCCAAGCATGTTTTAGATTGTGGAGACGAGAACAATTTAAAAGTTTTGGTTTTGCAGGAAATGAATGTGAGTTTTAGGGAAGGTGACATTAACAATGAAACTGAATATGCTGAATTAAGGTGGATAGTGGACTTTAAAGCATACTTATCACCTGGCCTTAACAGTGCTGTGTCCTTAAAACCTCTCTTGAAAAAAAGAGGGTTGCTTCACTGATTTTTAAAGATTTTTTATTGATTGTTGGTTTTATTTAAACCTTGTGTGCTAATTTATTTGTGTTTTAAGGTCTGATGAAGAGGATTGCCTTGAAAGCGCTTACCTAACTTTGTGTTTTAGAATAAATTTCAAGTATTTTATTCTCCAGCCTTCAAATCTCTTTACTTATACTTATATTTATATTCTTGGGTTTTTGGTTCCATCATCTCTCTACTTCCTACATATCCTAGTGGTAGTAGATTATGTTATGATATACCCTAAGGTAGTGGCTTTGTCCTCCTTTGAGGCAGAAAAGGTGGCAAAAGTTTTGTTAGAGGTTTTCAGCAAGGTAGGTTTCCCAAAAGAAATACTGGCTGACAGAGGTGCCAATTTCATGTCAGACCTGGTCGCTTGTCTGTGGAAGTACTGTGGGTTGAAGCACCTGAAGACCACTCCCTACCATCCCCAGACTAATGGTCTTGTTGAGAGGTTAAACTGAACAATCAAGTCCATGCTATGAGCATTTGCAGACCAGTTTAGGAGGGATTGGGACAAATATTTGCCCCGTCTGTTGTTTGTTTACAGACAGGTTCCCCAGGAATCCACAGGTTTTTCACTCTTTGAGTTGTTGTATGGACATAGGATGAGAGGGCCTCTAGAATTAATTCTTGATGAGTGGGAAGGTGAATGTGAATCTCACAAGGAGTCTGTTATGGCATGTGTCCTAAACCTCAGGACAAGGCTCAGGGAACTCATTGTCTTGGCCCAGGAGAACCTGGCACAAGCCCAACAACAACAAAAAGGTCTGGTATGACAGGAATGCTCGAGCTAGAGAGTATGCTATAGGGCAGCAGGTAATGGATCTAATTCTTGTCAGACACAACAAGCTGTAAGCAGCTTGGGAGGGACCCTACAAAGTGGTAAGAAAGGTAAGTGATGTTATCTACATGGTAGAACTGCTAGGCAGGATGCAGGGGCACAAATTGTACCATGTTAACATAATGAAACCTTACCATGATAGGGAGGCCCTTGTGCTGAGTATTTGCAGTGGTTTGCAAGAGGAGTCTGAGGGAGATCTGGTGACTGATCTCCTCAGTGAGACTCAGACTGACACCTCAGTGGAAGGGGTAGCAATGTCCCAGTGACTATCTCCTACCCAGGTTTGAGAAATCCAAGCAGTGTTACATGATTTTGCGGACATGTTCACTGGGTAATAAGGGTGCACCTACCTGGTGCAGCACCAGGTGGATACAGGACCCCAAAGGCCTATTAGGCAGGCCCCTTACAGGGTGCCTGAGAGAGTCAAACAGACTCTGAGGTTGGAGATACAGGAAATGTTGGAACTAGGAGTAATTCAAGAAGCCAACAGTCCCTGGGCCTTCCCAGTGGTGCTGGTGCCAAAAAAGGACGGCAGCACAAGGTTCTGTGTGGACTATGGAAAATAAATAGTCACACAGAGTCAAATGCTTACCCCATTCCTAGGACAAATGAAGCCCTAGAGCAGCTGGGTGGGGCTAAGTATCTTACCACCATTGATCATACCAAGGGTTGCTGGCAGGAGCTCTTGAAACCCATTGCTAGAGAGAGCTCAGCCGTTGTGACTCCTTTTGGTTTTGTATGAGTTTGCAAAGATGCCCTTTGGGATGAAAAATGCCCCGGCAACTTTTCAGAGGTTGGTAGATCATATTCTAGCAGGAGCAGGTGGGTTTGCCCTTACTTACCTGGATGATATTGCCATCTACAGCCATTCCTGGCAACATCAGCTTCAACATGTCAGGGAGGTGCTGGGCAGACTACAGAAAGCAAGGCTGACAATTAAGCTGAGTGAATGTCAGGTGAGTATGGCAGAGGTCTCCTACCTGGGACATAGATGGGGAGTGGTAATATCAGGCCAGAACCTGCCAAAGTGGAAGCCATTCAGGCATGGCCTGCACCTGTTACCAAAAAGCAGATGAGGACATTCTTAGGGACAGCAGGGTATTATAGAAGGTTCGTCCCCCAGTTACAGTACCATAGCTGCTCCCCTCTCAGTCTTAACAAGGAAAAACAAGCCGGACAAGGTAGTGTGGACCACAGCATGTAAGCAGACATTCCAGAAGCTTAAAGAAGCTTTGAGAGGACCCACAGTGTTAGCCAGTCCAGATTACAGCAAATAGTTTGTTGTGCAGGTGGTTGCTTCAAACCATGGGGTGGGGGCTGTACTTAGCCAGATTTCTTCTGAGGGAGAAGAGCACCCAGTGGTTTATCTCAGTTGTAAGCTCTAACCCAGGCAGGAATGCTATGCAGCCATAGAAAATGAATATCTGGACATAGTGTGGACACTGCAGAAATATCAGCCATATATGTATGGAAAAAATTCACTGTAGTTACAGATCACAATCACCTAACATGGTTACACCAAGCCAGCCAGCAAAATGCCAAGCTGCTAAGATGGAGCCTAGGTTTGCAAGCATATGATATGTCAGTGCAGCACTACAGTGGGGTTAGCAATGCATGGGGTAAGGTAAACTAAGATAGACCTAACGCTCTAAAGCAACATTTCTCAACATTCACTTGAAAAAACTAGCTTGAGTTCTCCTGGAGGGGAGGGTATGTGAAGGCTGCCAGCCTAGCTAGATAGAAGTTTGTAAATAATTCTATATCATTTGTAAATATTAATGTAATTCACTGGCTGTTTACAAATGTAAGAAAACTGTTATATGTTCTGAGCTTTAAAAATGTAAACACAGTGAACCCTGCTGTAAGAAAGCTGATAAGTAAAGCATTGTATGACTGTTTGATCTCAAGCTCGGAAACAGGATGTCTGGACTAAGGAATTCTTTCTATTGTCTTAGGACAAGAGTTAATTACTATATTTTACATGTAACATGTTTTTATTGGTGTGGCTTTCTGCAGGTGCAGATTACAAAAAGAAATATAAATTTTAAGTTTTGTGAGCCTTGGAAACTAAATCAGAACTGTTAAGTATGATGTAATCTGAAATGACTCAGCAGTACTGTGTTATCAATTTAAGGACAGAAAGACTGGAAAGCATTTTGGATTTTGTCTCAACCTGAACACATCAACTCACCAGCACTCTGCCTTTGCTCTGTAAGTAGGATCTTAGATGTTAGTATTTCTCTTATAGTTAGATGGAAATTTAGCCAGATTAGTCTAGCTTCTTCTTCCGGCTTTTCTCAGTTAGGGGTCACCACAGCAGATCACCTGTCCGCTCATGATTGACAGTAGAGTTTTACAGTGTCGCATTGCCAGCCCGGCGCCCAACCTTCCACAGAAGGCACATACACGCATACACTCAGACCTAGGGCCAATTTAGAGTGTCCAATCCACCTACTGCATGTCTTTGGGATGTGGGAGGAAACTGAAGCACCCGGAGGAAACCCATGTGACCACAGGGAGGACATGCAGACTCCGCACAAAAGGCACCCCAGACGAGAATCGAACCGGAGAACTTCTTGCTGTGAGATGGCAACGCTAACCGCTGCACCGCTGTTGCCACCCCCAGATTTGTCTAGCTGTTTTCTATATTTATATCAGACTATTCTACGGTACTATTTTAAACCATTTTCCTGTGATCTCTGAACTCTGTAATGTCATTGTGTTGAAGTAATAAGTATTGTCTCATGTTTTTATTATTTATTATTAAATATTTTTAAACCTTTCAACTGTGGCTATTTTGGGTAAAGGTAATTTAAGCTCTTAGGGTACATTGCATGTATTCGGTGATACTGTCCAAGCCACTCCAATAGCTTTAGCCCTGGATCACACTTACTATTTGGATAACAGTAATATAACACAGTGAAATTGGTCACCCTTTGGGAAGGACTTTATTAGTAGCTGATAAGAGTAGCTAGTGGCAATGATTGCTATCTTATAGGCAGACAAGACAGAGCATAGCTGGAGAACATGTGCCAGCCTTCCCCAGGGCAGTGTGTTTGTAAATAACCCAAATCTCAAAGTGTGTGTGTGTGTGTGTGTGTGTGTGTGTGTGTGTGTGTGTGTGTGTGTGTGTGTGTGTGTGTGTATGTGTGTGTCAGCTAATTGGGCAGGGACATGAAGCACTGGTTGGGCAGAGAAGGTACTGGAGGTTTTGGCTTGACTACTTGGCTGGGATCTGAACCCTATAGCTGTGCCAGTGGGGAGTCTTATTGGGGATCTGGAGAGAAAGGGAGAAACCAGTCTCAGACTGACTGTGATCTCTGTGTGTTCCTAAGGGAAATTCTACTTTGCTGTGTGTGTAGTTGTTATCCTTCCCAATGTTCACGCCCCTCACTGGTGCTAGTGGTGAGGATTGAGGCTTTGTGATTACGGGGCCCATGCATGGGCATCACATATAACTCTGGCATAACAGGTGTCAGAGGCAACAACGGGCAATGGTCACAGTAACAGTATATGGAGACACTCACCTGCCATGTCTTGCTGCTGTGCAGAAGTGGACGGATCTGTGTAAATTAATAAAGACAGTGTTAAACATATTGCTGGAAGGGTACCGTATGTACTTCGGTTGTATGCTAATATGTCATTACACTTACATTGGTTGTCATCAGTATGTGTGCTCCCATGTTCACAACAATCAATGAATGATCAATGAATATCCATTAACACAATCAATGTAACATAATGAGACTTTTGAAACAAGTTGATTTTCATAAGTATACCACAGAATCTACAGGGTCACCAGCAATATGTATGGATGTTTTGTCAGCACTTCCACATGTGCTGTTCACTGGGCTCTTTACATATATCTGAACAACTGCACATGTGGAATCCCTCCTTGTTAGACAAACTGATGTACCATTCTGTATACATGCACATCAATCATATACTCCTCCACTAAGTCACATACATTTGGTATTACAGACAAATTTTCCTAAAAACATCAATGTAGGCATGAACAAATACATTTCTAAAGAGTAATAATACCTCATATCTAGAATGAGAGAAATATATTCTACTAAAGCACTGGCAGCAGGTGCCACATTACCTTTGAGGCTACCTGTAAGTCAGGTATACATGAAAGCAAGATAAATTATGTATACTCAGCTTTTAAGCACCATTTATACCATACATAATTAATAAGGTTCATTAACAGTCAAAGTTATGGAATCCCATTTGCACACTTCCGCTTAAGTTCTCAAAATTTGGTGCATTAACCAATAGCTCAACGTAATGGGAAGGTGCTCCACGCAAATACCCAATTGGTATCATTAAATGTGACCATGTGTATCAAGTGCCCATTACCCTCCAGTGATCTGAAATCATGCTATAAGCGTCAAATGTGATTTTGACACATTTGCAGATCAGACCATTGCTACTTGTGAACTGAGTGGCACCTCAGTGAGGAATTTTTTGAAACTAGTTAAAATGAAAATCATCATCAACATGGCTACTGTAAGATGGCTTTGGCATGTCCTGGCACTGAATTTGATGAAGGAGGATTACACCTACATGCTGGATGTCTATGCTAGAGTGACATCGCATGTGAGCAAGCCCACAGAACATCACTATGATCTACATCTGGAAATGGATTACGAGAGAGCACCAACATTGCCTGGGCTTTTACTGGTGTGGAGCGCAGGTGTGCAACTGGTACGATGACTTGCATCAGAAGGATGTTGTGGATCTTTCCTTGAGGGTTGCAAAGGTGCAGAGACAGCCAGTAGATGCGTAGAGTAAGTGGCATAATCCCTAGAGTATCTCTGCATTCTTAAGTCACACATATCACTGTGACCCAACTGTAAACTGTTCTGTGAATTATCTCATTTATTTAAACCATAAGCCAAAGAGACCCCCCCCCCCCCACTATAGGTTCAATTCCCATGGTGGTTATTTCTTTAATATTGTTTTCAATGTTTTTTCTTTAACATTCTTTTTGATGTCCATACACTGACTAGAAACCTTAGGAGCTCCATTCAACTACTTTTTAGACACATACAAACCTAAAAGATCTATAGGTCAAAATGCATACAGTCACATCCCAGCCCTTAACTGGAACAAACTCCCCCTGTCCATATTCACAATACTCCATACAATGGAGTTCAAAAAAGCACTAAAAAAAAACTCCAAAACTGCTGGACTTGCCATTGTAAAAACTGTCCTAGAATATCACTAGCTTACTGAGCAGTTAATACTAACCTTGATGACCCTAAATCCATCACTAGCCCTCTCACCTTCACTCTAAAGTGCCATTCTTCTTACCTCTACTTACAATTTTCTTTTCTTCTCCCTACTGCTGCTCTCACAATTTCTCCCTTAACTCCCTCTCACTCAAACTCTTTGAATTCCACACTCCTCTTAGGCTCCTTGTATAACAAAGTATGTTAAAAAAATGTATACTCTGTTTACAATATATTTTTGAAAATGTAATGAAAACTCTATATGAAACTATGCATTTTTCCCAGGGTCAAATGTTCCTTGTACTCATGTCGAGCTGCACACAATGCATGTTGAAAATGTATGTTAAAAATGTAATGAAAATTTTGTATAAAACTATCCCTGAGATTCATGAAGCTCGGCGCGAGGACGGCGTTAGCCTTGTGCCGACTGTGCAGTGTAGAGATGGTGCAGCAGCACCACATGCATATTAATGAAGGCAAACTGCCGCAACGTCCACGTGCATAGGAAATGTGCACGAGTGCAGGGGGCGTGTCTAAGCAATGCACGGAGGCATGAACACGTCGGCTGCATACGCGCAAATTAAAATGCTGACTAGTACAACCTGCCTCTAATAATACTCACTCCTGTCAATGTCCATGGATACTGAAATGTATGCAAAGCATACAAGACAGTTTTGCGAACAACAAAATAAAAAGTAAACACAAAGGCACGTAGCTGAATATTGAGTCCCCGTCCCTCAAACAAATGACATTTAAAACCCCGTGCCCGTATTCCATTGTAGTGTTGATAGTTATACCAAGTGGAAGCGAAACGCAGCATGTTAGCGCACCGCTGCCATTTGCGAAGCCTAGCCCAATGGTTAGGGTTATCACCTGTACCACATTGTGAGGGACAGTCCTCCTCTGGGCAGTTGTGTCCATACCAAAACCATTATAAATGTTAAATGTCTTGCGATTGTAGGACATAATTATGTCCCATATTTTATGTAATAGTTCCATACAATACTTAATTTCCGTATGTAAAATACCTAAATGTTACAAGGAACAGAATAAGCAACTAAACTGCGACAACAATAAGCTTTCAGTTAGGCATAAAACTAATGTACTATTTTTTGCACTGACCATGGGTATGTGTTGGCCTGGAAAATATGATGTGTGTCCCAAAAATGTCCCATTTTGGTCATTTGAAAAGGTGGCAACCCTACCGCTGGTCAGAGCATTCGCTCAATATCTGCCCATTTGCGGTCCAAGTTGTCCTTGTCAGGACAGCCAAAAGATGAACGGGTATTACCCGGGTCTACTTACCATGTTATGAAAGATAAGTATTTGCGTGTACCTATGTGCTTGAAGTACAGCATGTGGAAGATCAAAAATGCTAGGGTAGTCCTCACAACCATATTGGTACCAGAGATATGTAATGTACGCAATGTGTTCTGTTGACTGTGCCATGGGCCATCAACCAGAGAAGGGATGGATGGTGTGTGTGGAATATGGGGGTGGGGGTGATGGGTAATGTAATAATTCGACAAGGGGAGACTGGGTTGTATGCACAATAGGTGAACTGGAGGTGTACAAGGGAGCAGTGAGTGAATCAGAAAGAAAACCAAAGAGCAAACATTCACATCCACAATACAATCTGGCAGGCCATAATGTAGAACACAATCCCACAAACATATGAACATTAAAATGTGCAATATACATGTACAGAAACATTACCGGCACACACCCACATAATGGTCTCGCCTGAACTGAGCCATCCAACCCCAACACACCTGGATTCATAATTGAATACCCATCATCCCCTCCACAGCACACCACCCCCCCCTTCCTGAACGTCCACCAAAACCACCCATACTGGGCTGCTAGCTTGGCACAGCCATATCTGCACATAGTGACCCCTACTCATATCTAGTAGGCAGTCTCACCCTAGGCAGTCTCAAGATTGCAAACTATCCCTTGCATGTATAACCCTACCTCATTTTCATAAATCAAAAAAATTGAGGTTATCGGTCCCAAAATTTTTGGATATCCCTCATGGGATAAGTATCCGTTCTAAAGATTAGAGTTGGTGTCACGACATGATGTCCAGTCCCATAGACATCTGGACACAAGTTGTATGAGCAGTAGTTGTTCACAACCCTGCTCAGCTTCCAGCTGGTCCTGCAGAACCTATGACCTGGGATTAAACACCTGACCGTGATGCACGTCCCCCCATGTGCATTATCGGGAATATATACATTTCACATTCGCATAGTGGCAGTCGGATATAGGGTGATTAAGGCGCTTTAAAGCAGACGTAAGTAGGGTTACCACCTGTCCCACTTTGCAAGGGACAGTCCCTTCTTGGGCAGTTGTGTCCTGACCAAGAATAATAAAATGGCAAATGTCCTGAGATTGTAGGAAATAACTGTGTCCCATATTTCATGTAACAGTTGCATAACAGTTATTTCTGTATGTAAAATACGTAGATGTTACAAGAAACAGAATAAGCAACTAAACTGCTACAAGAATAAGCTTTCATGTAGGCAAAAAAGTAAAGTTCTAAGCTTTGTACTGACCGTGGGTATGTGTCGGCCTGTAAAATCTGATGTGTGTCCCAAAAATGCCACACTTTGGCCATTTGAAAATGTGGCAACCCAAGACGTAAGCAGGTATGCAAGCATGTATGTGCGATGGTAAGTGGTGGTGAGTCAACGGTATGTGAAATGTTAATAAGCATGTAGGTGTATATGTATGTACAGACTGATATATTTATATATATATATATATATATATATATATATATATATATATATATATATATATATATATATATATATATATATAGATATATATATATATAGAGAGAGAGAGAGAGCTAGAGATATATATATATAAATAGAGAGAGATATATATAGATATATAGATATGAAGAATGAACATGGTCACAATATAGCAGTCATAATGAATGTTAATGGAAACAGCAGCGGAACCCCCCATAATATTTAGTGCTGCTATATCAGGTTGGCCAGAGGTGAGCACACCTCTGCATCCCCAACCACAGGTAGGACGCTAAAAGTGGAACTAACTATGTCCCCATGCTAAGTCTGACTTTCAACTAGGTACAGGGCAGTTCCAGTCCCCAGTAGGCCAAGCCTAACCCCAGATGACCACATGAACACCCTGACAATCAAATACACGTATGTGCCGAGACTATAGGCTTTGGAGGTCTGAATATACTTTGTGTGAGTCAACATGCGGCACAGGTCCAGAGCAGTAGGGAATGGCGCATGTGTAGTAGTGCGGTTTTCCCAACAGGAAAATGGATGCCTGCTGTCTTAGTGAAGTGTTGAGGTGTGTGTTTGGGTAACTATGAACCATGGGTATACATATAAATGAAGCAGAACACCAATAGTGTAGTGGTTAGAGCATCCGACTATCAAGCAGACATTGCCGGTTCAACTGCAGCACACACCATTTATGACGCGTAATCCGTATACGAGAATATCTTGCTAATTTTATGCTGTATAACGATATAATACCAATGAAATGTGAACTGGGCTGACGTATCACAGTAAGAATGTACAATGATTTTGCGTGACGTGAATCGGCGGTTAAATGGAAAACCGCAGCTGAAAAGTGTTGTACTCACCCTTTGTCCAACCGCCCTTGTTCTGCCCAGTAACACAATATACCGCATCAGCCAGGCCAGAGGCCAGGACCCTATACATCACAATCAATTTGATTTATCACTAAGCCACGGCAATTATACCTAACATCGATGTTATCACAAACATAGCAGACAGCACAGTCATTCAACAGTATGATCAAAGTAATTAAATCATATAGATGTGTATGCATGCGTATGTACACACACACACACACACACACACACACATATATATATATATATATATATATATATATATATATATATATATATATATATATATATATATACATATAGGATAACCACCTGTCCCACTTTGTGAGGGACAGTCCCTCTTTGGGCAGTTGTGTCCTGTACACTTAGTGTCAAATGGCAGATGTCCTGAGATTTAATGACAAAAATATATCCTATATTTATGTAATAGTTGCATAAAACAGTTATTATGTATCTGAAACACCTAAATGTCATAAGAAACTGAATAAGCAACTAAAATGCTACAAGAATAAGCTGTCAATTAGACATAAAAGTAAAGTACTCTCCTTTGTACTGACCGTGGGCATGTGTCGGCTTGTAAAATCTGATGTGTGTCCCGAAGATGTCCTACTTTGGCCATCTGAAAAGGTAGCAACCCTACCAGGCACAACTCAGATTAGCAGTACCTGAACACAACCCTGCTCAGCCTCCACTCGGTCCTGCAGAACCTACGACCCGGGACTAAACACCTGACCGTGATGCACGTCTTCCCATGTGCGTTACTGGGAATAAATACCTTTCACATGTTCTCATGAAGCTTCCCCATCTGGCAGTCAGATATAGGATGATTATGGTGCCTCAAAGCATACTCGGGTATGTGCAACGGTAACTGGCAGTCATTTAGCAGCATGGGAAATGTAAAAATGCATGTAGGTGTATATGCATGTAAATGTACAGACATATATATATATATATATATATATATATATATATATATATATATATATAGATATATCCATGAAAAATGAACTTGGACACAATAATGAGCCAGAATGAACTGACTCCTCACTTAAGCACCATGTTCAATAATAGCCTCGCATCAGGCTTTGTGCCCACTGAATGGCGCACAGCAACAGTTATCCCACTCCACAAAGGGGGAGCCACCACTGATCCCAGGAACTATAGACCTATTAGCCTGATGAGCCTGGTCTGCAAGGCCATGGAACATATCATCATGGAACTCATAAACAAAGACATTGGTAACCTCCAAACTCTGGATCCCACCCAGTTCGGGTTTGTGAAAGGCAGATCATGCCTCCTGAACCTGATCGACTTCTTTGAGGCAGTCACCAAAGACGTAGATGAGGGTAAGGTGGTTCACACAGCCTACCTTGACCTCGCCAAGGCTTTTGACACCATCCCCCATTCTGGAATTATAGCGAAACTCAATAAACTAGGCATAAATCTCCACGTCACAAGATGGTTTTCCAACTGGCTCACTGACAGAACCCACACTGTAAAAGTTGCAGACTCCAAATCTGACCTCAAACCAGTGACAAGTGGAGTACCACAGGGTTCCATCCTGGGACCGGTCCTGTTTGGTATCTATTTCTCTGAAGTACAGGCTAACACAGAAGGCCTCTGGCTAACAAATTTCGCAGATGACTGCAAACTAGGAGCCATAGTTAAGTCCTCAAATGATGTGAACATCCTACAGGAGGGCCTCTCTGAGACAGATGCCTGGTGTCAGAGCCATGGCCTCAAGCTCAATGCCAAAAAGTGCAGTGTCATCCCCTTTGGTAAAAACTCTGTACCCATGAACTACCACATAGGCAGCAATCTACTTAACACCGAATGTGTGATAAGAGACCTTGGGACCCAGGTGGACAGTAGTCTCTCCTTTGACAGTCACATCGCCACAGTAGTCAGGAAGTCCTTCTACGTGGCACACCTCATCATAAAAGGATTCTAATCCAGGAAAAAATAAGTCATCGTTCCCCTCTACTCGACACTCATTAGACCCATTATAGAGTACTACGCCCCTTTTGGAATGTACCTCACAAGACATCTGCAGCAGCTGGAAAGGCCACAGAAGTACCTCACAAAGAGAATTCCTGGACTCAAACAAATGCCCTACACTGACCATCTCAAAAAACTCCAGCTTTACTCTGTAGCATATCGCCTATTCCGAGGTGATCTCTGCCTAACATATAAAGCTGTGTCAAACCCAGAGCTGTTGGACATGCTACACCTAAAGAAATCCCAATCCCTCCGAGCTACATACTCTAGGGACCTAAACCTTGTCACCACAATAAACAGGACATGCTGGAGGAATAGATTCCTATCCCAGAGACTTCCTATACTCTGGAACAGGCTGCCCATCTATGTCAAGCAAAGTTCTTCATTAGCACTCTTCACAAAATATCTTGATGAGTGGATGGGAAATTGGAAATACACCCCAGGGATCACTTCTGTGTCTCTGCTCGACAGTGGCACAGGAAAATAACTTTCTTGGGTGGCATAAGCCAGGGAACCTTGTTGGCTAGGCTTACATAGGCCCTTGGGCCAATAGCCTACTACCTACCTATGAACCTATAATGCAGTGCTAATGAATGTGAAGGGAAACAGCAGTGGAACCCCCTGTAGTATTTAGTGCTGTCATATTAATACACACATAGGTGAGCAAACCGCCTGCAGCCCAAACCTTAGGTAGGATGTTAACAGTGGAACTAACTGTGTACACGTGCTAAGTCTAACTTTCAAACAGGTACAGGACAGTCCAAGTCACCATTCAGATGAGCCAAACCAGAAGACTTAATGAACACCCTGACCATTATATAAATGTATGTCCCAAGACTATATGGATAGTCCGTAAACCATTGGGGAAACACATAGGGACCATACCATAGAACTGTCCCCGATTACCAGGGACGTCTGTGATTACGACTCAGAATCTAACTCTGTCCCACCTAAACCCTACTAGAGCTAGTGATATTAGGAGGAAAAGCGGTGGAATACCCATAATGAATAATGACAACATGTAAGAGTCATAAACAGAATGTACTTCAGACAATCTGTATGACTACATATGGTCTGGGTCTGTCAATGTGTCAGGTTAATAGTACCAAACTTCTAAATGTGTCCCTGATGTTGTTATGCAGTGTCCCTGATTCAGTGCTCATTCTTCCCCATTCGTATAAAAGGTCTGATAGTGACAGAAAGCGCATATTCCACCAACTACCTTAGAAAGATGATAGAATAATAGAGTTGGGGTTGCCACCTGTACACCTTTGCGAGGGACACTCCCCTTTGGGCAGTTGTGTCCTGCAAAATAATTGTAATTATGGCAAATGTTCTGTGATTTAGGACAAAGATATCCTATATTGACTGTAGTAGTTGCACAAAACAATTATTTTGTATCTGAAACACCTAAATGTTATAAGAAACAGTATAAGCAACTATAATGCTACAAGAATAACCTTTTATTTAGGCAAAACAGTGAAGTACCCTCCTTTGTACTGGCTGTGGGTATGTTTTGCCCTGCAAAATCTGACGCCACTACATAAAGGTCCTATAGGGTTGCCACATTTTCAAATGCCCAAAGTGGGACATGTTCTGTATAAATGTCAGATTTTCCAGGACAAAACATACCTACAGCCATGCACAGTACAGAATTTAATTATATGCACGAATAAAAGCTTATTATAGTAACATTTGAATTGCTTATGCTACTTCACATAACATATAGAAGTTTCATATATAAAATAACTGTTTTATGCAACTATTAAAGAAATTTAGGATATAATTTTGTCCTGTAGTCTCATGACATTTGCTATGTCTTGATTATTTTCGCATGACACAACTGCCTAAAGAGGGACTGTCCCTCACAAAGTGGGACAGGTGTTAACCCTACAGTCCCACCATGGCCAATTGAAAAGGTGGCAAACCTATAATAGGTATGCGGTAGCATGACTCGGCCGATGGACATGGCTCCCAAAACCCAATTACTTGTCTGTATTGAAGAGTCTCAGTTCCCATGTATCAGCCAGACGGGAGCAGATTGTATGAGGAACACACAAATAATATGATTAATTCACTGGACAGGCCGCTGATTCCGTACAGTCAAATGCCATGATGTCGCCTAATGGGCAGCCATTCCCGATATTGTAGTCTTGTAGCCCGATGTAATAGGCATCATAAGGTAATATTGTGGTCCTCACTGACACCCAGAGGTGGGAGTGTCAGATGCAAGCACCAATGTCGGTGCATTTGCAAGTGCAGGAGCGAGCGGGTGTAAGCCTGTTTGGCTACCAGTATGCGAGTATTGCACTGGTAAAGCAGTGTAGAGGCTGAGTGTAAAAAGCTGTAACCAGAGGTCAGCAGTGAGTAACACCATGCAAACCCATGCACACATGCTCCCAACTGCTTTAATGTGCCTTACTCCCTCTGTATCTAATGGCCTTGTTCTGCCCTGCAACCAAATAAATGTCCTCTGCAAGGCTCAGAATCAGGACCCTGCACACACAGCTAATGTGAACTACCAATACACCATGGCAGATATACAGACAACGGACAGTACCAGAAACATATCATACAGCGCAGTCATTCAACAGTATAGGAATGTATCCCATCATGTAGATGTATATGTGAGTGTTTATGTCCAGCATATAGGAACATACATATATAGAGATATGTCAGGAACATACCATGTGGCAACAAAGCATTACAAATGAATGAAACGGGAAACACCAGCGATGCCTGTATTATGTAGTGGTGTTGTTCTATGTGATCTCAAGCCTCCCTCAGACAGACATGTGTCATTCATACACGCAAATAGTTGTACATTGGCCGTATACATCACTCTTTGCATGTAATGTACATTAACACAACAGTACCTGTCCAATCATTATGTGTGAACAGTACTCTTGCAAGGTGCTGTGTGCTACATCATCATCATGATAAAGGTACATGGGGTAACCATAGAGGGAACGGTAGTGTTGTGTGTACAATGGGGTCATCCTTATCAGGTGTATCTGGACCATTTAGGAGTGATGTGCATACCAGGATCGTGCGCCTGAGGGACAGGGGTGAGCATAACAGGAGTATGCTGTGATGCATATTACAAGGGTTACATGTGTCCAGTGGGCATGTGTGTGAAATGGACAGCTATGTATAGGGCAGATGTAGTCCTAGGAGCCGATTGGCCTTATATTTCTGTAGGTGAGGGTCGAATGTCGGGGAAGGAGTGTAGGTATGGCTGTGGAGGATAGGTAGGGTAGGATCACAGACAAGACAGCATACAGGGTTGGTATATGACACATGTGGGGGAATACACCCCGGACGGGGATGGGTGTTTGGCATTCACAAGACCATGGGAACAGTGGGATGGACGTACCCAGCCATGGGCAGCCGCCACTACACCTAAACAGCTGCAAAGGAGGCAGTGCTGGGGGCTGTCCAGGAGGGAAAGCATCACCCTGTAAATGTGGCACTCCGCCCTTGAGCTTGCGTATCTGGCTTTGGAACCTCTTAGTGAACCTCCAACGCAACACGTCCGGGACCGCACAACAGCAGACATGTCCCTGTCTGGTCCTGCTCCCAGGGGAAACATTCTCCATCCTCGGTGGTGGTACCACCAGAAGGTGGTGTAGAGCCAACAGAGGCTGATGTCCAAGGCTGGGTCCCAGATGTGCTAGTGTCCGGTGCCATGGTCAGCTGAAGTGGGACAGGAGGTTCTGCTGGGACCTCCCAACCCATTCAGCCTATGGTGTTGCAGTTTAAACCCACATATGGCTTAGTGATAGACTCCAGCATACAGGATTACCTACAACAGTATGCATAGAAATCAACATCAACCCAACACAACAGATGGCATACATTTGCAGAGGGAGCACAACACATGCATATATACTGCATTTCATCTGTACAATGTGTAGTAGACGTGTGACCGCAGCTATGAACAGATGCCCATTATTGGCTTCTCACTGGGAATCCCAGACAGTGTCTGTCATACCACTGTTTCATGTGACACATGTCCAGTCAGGGATGTGATGGCAGTAACACATCCCTATCATCATGTATTGTCTGCAATCCTCACACTATGCTTCTGCTGTGCACAGATGTGCGTTCAGTGTGTAACATAGAAAACAAATGGTTGCACACACTGACCAGTTCACAGATGGCCCTATGGATGGGGGTCCCTCACAAACAGAGTACTGTCATGTCTGTATTAAAACATGCAGAATAGCCATTACCACACACGTTAAACAGGCAGTAGTCTCCATGCAGCATAACTACACTTACATGCTGTAGTCAAGTGTGGCACATCACCCTCCTGTCTTTAGGCTATTTCCCACTGTGTATAATGTTTGAGGTACATCCAGATATCATCTGTGATGCCGTGTCAGAACACCACATCCAGGTACCACTCACAGCGACTGTCATGGCCAAATACCAACATGTTTTCCCTAGATAGTGTACTGTGTTTATCATGCAAATTGCTATGGGAACACCATCACAGCTAGAGGAGGACTGCAATAGGTGCAGAGGCCATCACCTGACCATGGCCATCATTTACAATACACATGCTGCTGCTGGGCAGGTGTACTCCTTCACATCCACCAGAGAGTGTGTGGGTTGGACAGGCAAAGTACACCAGAGAAGGACTTGGAGACTTAACCCTAAGCATCGTCTGCCACATGCCTAACAGTACAGGGGTTAAACCCCTGACTGACTACTCATTACCAGTACATGTGCATAACGTTACTCTATGTGCCACAAGGTGACATGTTGCTGTGCTGCAAGAACATATATGTGTGTAGGTGAGTGGCATCTGCAACAGAGATATAGTAGACATGCATTAGTTGTGGCACACATGGCTGTCCACATGAATGGATGTCACTGTTACCACAACCACACTCTCTAATGGACACGCATTGACATTCTTTGCCAGGGCCACAAATACAAAACCTAACTACTTAGTTTGCAACACTGCAGTAATGCACAGGACTACATGCACCACAGGGGATATCTGGAGGTTCTATGGGCTAGGGCATGTGAAAGTGTTTGACATCTGTTGATATGCCAATGAGGGTTATACTGGTAGTGACTGTGGTTGGGAGCATCACAACCCACACGCAGACACAAGGTGCCAGTACTGGCATGAATGTATGCATTGCTTCATGGGTGTGTAGTGGTTGGCTGTGCAAGATGGCTGTACAAGGCTGGGTGAGGGGTAATCCTTGGCATCGCATCACCCAACAATGGTGTGCAGTGCAGGGGTGTAGTGTCTGCAATGAGCCACACAGATGGGTACTGCATGACCTGCCCTGACATCCTGGTTACCAATGTGTATGGCCATAGCTTTGCAAGGCATGCCATGTCTGTGTGTGATAGTCCTTCACATGGACATTGCCTGGGATGTGCATGACCCACAATACTGTACAGTGACATGTACAGGTGTGCCTGGTTTGGTAGGCACATGTGTACACAGCCTGTTATCTTCTGATATGCCAATACTGACCTGGTGTGGCGAAACCTGCTTATAGTGAGCAGGTCGACCCTGCACCTGCATTGATAATATTATACAGGTATTCCGTAGTGTCACTGGCATTGGTCCATACAGGGCACATGTGTACAGCATTGTATGGTCTCTGTGGATCACATTTGATGGCACCACATATGTTGCAGGCATCCAGTGTTGAACATAGTGAAGGCACAATGTCCGCATATATGTGCCTATTGTACCGCTGTAGAGGGTGCCATGTCTTCTGCAGGCCACTGCATTCACACCATGCCTACTATCTGTCATCAGTGTGCATGGTACTAGCAACATAGCGGGATATCCTAGGCAAGTTTGTTTGTGCATGGCACATGTGTGTGGGACATATATCGGGTACTAGTAGGGATGCACACTTTGTTCACCAGGACTTTTGCCAGATGTAAGGGTATGGCTTACCAACACAATCCCGTGGCTGACTTACAACTGTACTACTCATGAGGTGGCCAATGTGTCATAAGATGGACACCATATAGAAAAACTCCAAAATCCGCTTCCCAACATGTCCAATGGTAAGACACTCACAGCCACCTCTACAAAGGCTCTGACAGACAAACACACACTTGCCATGTTCTGTATACAAACCCCTACCTACCGTAGCACACTGCAGAAATACACTTTTAGGGCACTTGCTGCTGTGAATATTGGGTTGCAGCATGCCTACAAGTGCATACCTAGGTGGGTGACAACAGCAGGAATGACAAAGGTGGTCATGGGATTTGTACAGAGAGTGCATACTCTACAAAGCACTGTACTTGTCTCACGCAGGCAGAGACACACACACACTTGGAATGTCTGGGATTAGAACACCGACCTAAGTACTCTAGCACATTACAGCATTACGCAGTGTGAGAACATGCTACCCAGATTACTGGATTACAGTACTCCCAGAGGTGTATTTCTAGGTGGATGACATCATCAGCCTTGCCAAAGGTCGGTATAGGAATGGTATGTAGTGTGAACAGTCTAAAAGCATTATTCAGTGCTCAGGCAGACAGGGACAAATACACACACACACACACACACACACACACACACACACACACACACACACTTGGCAAGTCTGGGATTACAACGCCGACCTAACTACTTTATTAAACTACAGCATTACGCAGTTACAGAATGCGCTACAGAGATTACTGAGACACAGCACTCCCAAGGTGTATTTGTAGGTGGATGACATCATCAGCCTTGCCAAAGGTGGGTATAAGAATTGCATGGAGTATGAGCAGTCTAAAAGCATTACTCAGTCCTCAGACAGAGACACACATGACAGGTCTGGGATTAGAACACCGACTTAACTACTTTATTACACTACAGCATTATGCAGTTACAGAACACGCTACCGGGATTACTGGAACACAGCATTCCCAGAGGTGTATTTGTAGGTGGGTGACATCATCAGCCTTGCCAAAGGTGGGTATAAGAATTGTATGGAGGGTGAACAGTCTAAAAGCATTATTCAGTCCTCAGCAGACGGGGATAAACACACACACACTTGGCAAGTCTGGGATTAGAACACCGACCTAACTACTTTATTACATTACAGCATTACACAGTTACAGAACACACTACCAAGATTACTGGGACACAGCACTCCCAGAGGTGTATTTGTAGGTGGGTGACATCAGCAGCCTTGCCAAAGGTGGGTATAAGAATTGTATGGAGTGTGAGCAGTCTAAAAGCATTATTCAGTCCTCAGGCAGACGGGGCCAAACACACACACACACACACACACACACACACGCACACACACTCCAGTGGTGGGAACAGAACACCTGCCTATCTACAGATCACTATTACAATACTACATAGTTACGAGTCATGCCCCACAGACTACACATTTCAAGGCTGTCATCATGACCTTCTAGGAATGCGAACATACACAGGGATGCTGGCAGTTAAGATGTACATACCTGTGAACCTGTGTGTTTAAAGTAGGAATCCATCCTGACCTGGAGTATGCCCATCTGTGGAATAGATGAATACTATCACTATACAGGGTTACAATGGCCATGTTCATACACAGAGGCACATAACCGACACAAGGTGTCGCTAGACATGCTCACACACTTAGTAGCACAGGGCTGTTCAGAATGCACTATGTGTCCATCTACACAAGGTTATACTGGGCATGCTCATACACTTAGTAGCACAGGGCTGTCTGGGATGCACTCTGATTCTAAACACGGAAGGACACAGTGACCATGTTATTACAGTTAGACGTAAAGAACACATTGTAATGGGCTCTGGTGTTAGTAGTTGTCATTGTTAGCAGGAACGCTGCTCTACATATATCTGACAACAGTCTTTTACACAACGTCTGCTGCTGTCCGTCACCTTAGATGTACCATCCTATACCAAGCACAATACCACCCCTCGCAATGATGTCTTGCTAGGAGTGGAAACTGCTTGACCAACACAATGAGCCTTGCTAGGAGTGGCAACTGCTTGACCAACACAATGAGCCAATGTCCTGCTGTAAGTACGAGGTTGTCCAGTGTTTGTCATTCTGGGATGACATGACTGACAGTAGAAAGGCTTTTGACACATATCACATGCATCCATGATTCAAGGGAGTGGGGATAATACCCAAGTCGCCTCCGCCCATATAGTGCCATTCCAAAGCAAATGTCCTAAACACAGGATAACACCCTGACACCTAGAGGACAACTGCATTGTATGCTTATGCTAACCAGTGCTAGATGTGTAGCATCCATAATCACAGCTGCTCACTGTACATCCAACAATGGGGTGTACTGACATCTGTGCAGTGAGGAACACCTGGCTGAAGGTTCTGTAGTGCACAATAGCACTACCACCATATACCTCAGAACCAGACATGTGGGCCATAACTCAGGTATGGACCGCACCAGGTGGTGGTGTCCCCACATACATAGAGGCCACTCACATGTACTGACCGGTACCCCCACGAAAGGCATCACAGATGAGTCAGGTGCAGGACAGTGTCAAATGCTGCATTCTAGGATGTAAACTTCAGACACCACCATGCCCTTGGACCACCAACACACATCCATACATGTTGTAGGACATATAAGAGTACACCACCATGTGACCCTTGACCAGTGGACTGTACCATGCTCTACATCAACTTTAGAGAGTACCCATGTACTGACACATTTGCATCATGTGTAATGCAATGCCGTGATACCACTGTCTGTAACCAGTTCAGCTGTACACATACCAGGGGCCCTCAGTTATTTACAGCATTATCAGATGACTGTTGCTGTACACCAGTACACACCCTCATGTTTGGATATGACATATATGTACCTGCCCTGGATATGTACATGCCACACACACACAACATACATGTAAATAGCATAGCTGTTGTTGTCCTTTGTGCAGGCAGGTGGCTACAGCCATTACACACATGCACATGGAATGTAGGTCCATGGCTGCTGAATGCTAACAGTACATAAGGTGTGATATCAATGTTGACAGAGGTAACATTCCCTCTGCACCTATCACCCATTACACCTATCATATCATGCAACAGTCCATGTGTCATGTATGTCATTACACATGCCCACCAATTGCAATGCCTACAAACATGCCCAAATGACAGGATCGTAGGACCTACACGCATGTACATGTAGTGGTGTGCGTTCAGATACCATGCATGTACAGTTGCTGATGTATGCAGGTGACGTGTATGACGTGTATCTTGTACATCATGCAGTTGCAATGCAGCCTCAACATTGCCAACTGTATATGGTGATATGCTGAATGTATGGAAAGATGTACCTCAGGTATGGACAGATGTGTGGAAATAACTATGTGGTGGGGCATCTTTGCAGATGGATGTTTGCTGAGGACAGCTCACAGGTGTGTCACAAGCGGTCCTACAATAACCTGTGTAACCAGTAAGCAATGGTTTCGTTAATTGAAGGACATAACACACAACATAGACAGCGGTCAGGATGACACCAAAGGTAAATCACTTGACACCTGTAACAGTTATGACGACCCATGTGCATATATCAGCACTGTTGCCAAAGGAAGCGTCAGTACACTTTGTAATGCATGCAATACTGCTGTAAGTCTGTCATACATATCATGAGCTAGGCAGGTGTTTGACTCACAGTACTGGCATGTGTGATTGCGTGTGTGTCCATATATGTCACGTATGGGAATACATCTCAGTTGTTACTCACTCTCCTGTACACTAGTGTAGACATCTGTACAGACTGCAATGTAAAAAGCAAGACATAGGCAGGGGCGTGTATCTCACACATGTGAGGTATCTCTATGTGTGTGACATAGGCGTATTCAATAGTGAATGCCACAGTGTGTGTGTGTGTGTGTGTGTGTGTGTGTGTGTGTGTGTGTGTGTGTGTGTGTGTATGGCTGTCAGGTCCCTGGAGTGAGGATGTATGTTGCCATACTGAACTGATAAGACCCCTCCCCCCATCCAGGCGATGCAATCTATTATCCATGTTGATGTCCCTGATCTTAGGCCATACTGACTACCTGTACATGTGTATTCTCTGTGGCACGTCATGTAGGTGCACAGTACTGTAATGATGACTTGCACATAGGCAAGGGTCCTCAGCTCAACAGTAGCAACTGTGTGTGAGTGTGTGTTACTGTGTCGGTGAATCTGTGAGTGTGTGGGTGTGTTACTGTGTCACTGTAAGTGTGTGGGTGCAGTTGTGTGTTGGCATCCTGTCATGGGAACGTGTATTACAGATTCCCACTGAGGCATCACACTTCCCACTGGCCTCTACCCTTGTAGTCAGCTAGACCACTCTCTTACCTCACTACTCCATGTAACTTTACCTGTGATGTCACCCAGTATGGATGTCACGTCTGTAGCCACAGTAGCTTAATACACAGCTATCATGCTGTTGGATCAGTAGACGTGTTTGGAACATGGGACATTCTCACTTTTATGTGGCAGCTACATGGTGCATGCTGGTATATTTATACATACCTGTGGGTAGTCCACATTGACATATGGGACACTAACTGCAAACACTGACATCCACCGGCATGTGCAATTAGACCTGAAGGAGGAAAGCAGAACATCATGACCAACATGCAGTTACTGTTGTTACACAAGACACATACTGTTAACAGTACGAAATGCATTGTACACCTGTAGTACATGGTATGTCTGCTGCCTGTCAACAGTACTCAACAATTATAAACTGCACTTATCTTCCTAGTCTGTTCACCTTGTGCATCAGACCATATGAGCATGTCCCTGCACCGATGGTGTGGATGTCAGGGATGCGGCACAGGCATCATCATATGCACAGAGTGATAATGTTTTCCAGAGGCCTAGGCTGCACCATTGGATGACATCATGTGTGTGGGTTAGGGCCTTTGATCTAATTGGGCATGTGTGGATGTTATGCATGTGTGTGTTGCGGTGCCCTACATATGTTTCCGGTGTGTGCATGTATGTATGCACACAGTTCTGGCATGTGTTTGGCCTACACAGGGGTATTATTGACAGCTGCGGACTGTACAGGCCAGGTTTTACAGTTCACGGTGTCCGGCCATGGACATGTGACTTGTGCAACCCCTGGCACTACCAGGCAGAGGTGCAGATTGGGTACTGTCTGATGACACTTGTTCACTGGAACCGTGTCCCTGTTGGGACCATCCAGGGCCACGTGCACGTGGCCTGTTGTGTCATGGTGTGGACAGCACAGAAAAAGCTGCATTGCTGCTGCTACCACCACTATGGGACCAGACATGTGAGGTAGCTCGTTTACGTAGACCTGCAACAGGTGATGTAGAAGGCCAACGTCCACATGCCCGCCACTTCACTCCTACCAGATGTTGCAACACAGACAGCTCACACTCACGGATTGTCATGCCACGGTCAAGGACTCCAACCATGTCACCCAACCGTCTAGCCAAAGATTCAGCAATCTGCTGTTGAGCATTTACCATTGCCTGGAAGTTGTTGTTTAAAGAATGGACAGCAGCCCTCTGAAGCCTCTGATCTTCTCTTTTATGCCATTCAGCATGTGCCTGTGCCTCCATTACAGCCTGAAACATGCGTCTGGTGACACCAGCTGCTGCGCTCTGTCTTGTAGGGGCATGTTGGCCAGAGGTCCTCCTACGAGCAGCACTGGCCACATGCCTGTGTAGGGCGCCACAAATCAGTTGGAAGCCACCATGGTGTGCAGGCACACCTTCCATAGCCCCAACACTTTCCTGTTCCAAGCTACCACACGCCAACTGTTCTTCCTCTATGGCAACTGGTGATGGAGTATGTGCAGGCATGGGATCTGTGTACAGGGATGAGGGGGATATAGGTGGAATGGCAACCAATGGCACAGATTCAGCCCCTGACAACCCTGCCTGTGCCTCAATCATATGTTCATCATCACTGTTAGAGTCTGTGGGGACACTAACATCAGATGGACCACAGGAGGGCAACGCACCTACATCACCTATGAGGGGCAGACAAGAACTGTAAATTACAATCTATACAATAGACACAGATACACACACAGACACACACACAGAAACACACAGACACACACACAGACACATTCTATGGCACCCAGTGGTTGAGAGACACCCACCTCCACAATATCGACTAAGGCTTGCGGATGTGGTTCTGCAGGTGTCCCCAGGTTGGCTGGTAGCTTCTCAGTAGTTGTGAGTGGGGTCTGGGTTGGTGGTCCACCACCTGTTGCACCTTGTTCCCTGGTGATTGCATTTGCACACTGTTTTGCCCATCTAATGAGGTCTGTACAGTGTCTGCGCACCTGCTGGTATGTGCGGTTGTAACCACCCATATCATTAACCCTCCTGCAAAGTTCCATCCACAGGGCATCCCGCTGTTGTGCATCCTGTGGCACATGACTGAACAGGATATCATGATTGTCATGTAGGTATGGGATGAGGGCCTCATCCTCCAAGCAGGTATAAGGGGGTAGCCTTGCACGCAGCATACCCGGAAGACATAATGATGGAGACAGGTCACAGTAACTCACAAAGACATACAGAGCTACAGCTGAACATACATGTGTGTAGCATTTGTAATGATTAAATAGTTGTCTTTGCAAATCTACATGACGCTGACACCACTGACATGTTTGTGTCACACACATGTGACACTCAATGGTGAGTGGATATTATCACCATATATGTGTGTGTGTCACCTGATTACATTGCTCATACTCCATGTGGATACTGTCTTGATGTGGGCATGTCTGTTTGCCTGTTCTAGTGCTCCTACCTATCAGCACATGGTTGGATGTGTCCACATTAATGCAGTTGACCTTGATGCTGCGTATATGTCACACATAAAGACTTACACTGCCTTAACAGACATGACCTATGACCCTGCAGACTTGCTCACAGAAGGTTTTACATGTATGTGTTCTGCCATATACATCTACATGGCACTGTACAGCAATTCAACATCCTGCCATGTATTACCTGTGTTGCACATGTGATACACATGGGACACTGGTTAGCCAGATGGTATTCGCAGGGATGGATATCAACTATAGCATGTACAGTCAAAGTCAACTAGTAGGCTATATGCCCTGGGCCATGTATGAATCTAGGATGAAAGGTTACCTGGCTGTAGCTGACAGGCAGGTCTCTGGGGCCAGGGGGAGCTGTGCCACATAACTGATCCACAGGGTTAATGATACATTTACCATGCGGTCATCACATCATGTCTGAGAGGGGGCGATGTGCAGCTTTTCTGGACAGGAATGCATAGCATGGCAGGACTATGTAAAGTGTATGGGACAAGGATCTGTCCAGCATGTGGTGATCCTAGCAACACTACAACCTGTGAGAGATGCACTTATTTAGCCAAACTGGAGGTAGAGCTCTCTCCAACCAAGCCTGACCCTGACAGTCATGTGGAGAAGGTAAACATTTGCACCACACCACACTCATCACATAGTCTCACTGAATTTACCCCACCATTAACTAAGAAAACTACTCATGTACCAACTCATTAGCTCAACGCTTTCTGGAATTCATAAACACCAATGCCCTGGATCAACATATCCACACACCCACCAGGGGCAACAATATTCTAGACATAGGCATTACCAACATGAATGACCGGTGTTCCACACCTGAAGCCAACTCCTCTGTAGTCCGATCTAACCATAAGCTGAACACCCTTGATATCCACATCCCTCCCCCACCCCCTATTAAGTAAACCACAGTATAATATGTCTACATGTCTATAAAGCCAACTTCATGCTTCTTAAGACAGACGTGGTGAACTTCATGACACCCATGCAGATGGACAATACAGTTACAACTGCTGAATCCTACACAAATGCACTCTATAAGCACTTACATGAGTCCATGTACTGTGCTATCCCGAACAGAAGCAAGACTCTATACTCCTAATTAAGGAAGCCAATCTGGTGGTCCCCTGCCATAAACAAACTGTACAACAGAAGGAAGACACTGTTGCAAAAGAGAGTACAATCCCATGCGTGGAGGAGCTCCCTGGTCAGCTTCAGTAAAAGGTGAGATCCCTTATAAGATCCTCCAAAGCTAGCTATGGAAACAAAACTGCCACTAATTCCAACAACAACCACAAAGCATTCTATAGCTATGTCAAATATCTCAATGTCAACACCCAGATCTGCTCTGAGTTATAGCACAAAGGCACGAACATTACAGAGCCAACTGATATTGCCAACATCCTGGCAGATAGGTTCAGTGCTACCTTTCCCCCCTCTCACCCCCTAAAGGGCCCATATCTATACAGGAAGAGTGCAGAGTCCCTGTAATCACAACTACGCAGGTAAAAGCTGCACACTCTAAAGCCAATATCACAGGATCCATGGGACCAGACAACATCCCAGGGTGTGTTTTACATGAACTTCAGAACGTACTGGCTCCCCACCTATGCACCATGTTCAATAATAGCCTTGCATCGGGCTTTGTGCCCCCTGAATGGCACACAGCAACAGTTATCCCACTCCACAAAGGTGGCACCACAATGGACCACAGGACCTATTGCCCTATACACCTGACTAGCCTGGTCTGCAAGGCTATGGAGCCCATCATCATGGATCTCTGTCACAGAGACATTGGGTACCTCCAAACCTTTGACCCCCCCTCCCAGTTTGGCTTTGTTAAGGGCAGACCATGCCTCCTAAACCTGGTGGATGTCTTAGAGACAGTTACCAAGGCAATAGATGAGGGTAAGGAGGTCCACACAGCCTACCTTGATCCCTCAAAAGCTTTCAACACCATTCCCCATTCTGGTATCATCTAACCACCTTGTCATTATGGGTATTGAAGGAGAGATTGCTATCTACTGGGGTTCCCAGATCCCTTATTACCTTTTCTGTATGTAGGGGACTAGCACCTATGTGGTAGTCTGCAAGTAATTAGTTATACCCATCCACCTGAACATTAACCCCTACGTCATGTGATGGTTTGCAAAGTGGCTCATGGACAGAACCCACACAGTGGGAGTTGCATACCCTAGGTCCGACTGTATACTAGTTAAAAGTGGCGTCCCCTAGGGCTCAGTCCTAGGACCCCTCATGTTCGGTATATAATTCTCTGACTTACAGGCAAGCACAGGAGGACTTTGGCTGAAAGAGTTTGCAGACGACTGCAAACTAGTTGCCATAATTGTTTCCCCAGCTGATACAGACACCCTCCAGAAGAGTCGCACTGAGACGGATACCTGGTGTCTATATAATGGCCTCAAGCTGAATGCCAATAAGTGCATAGTCATCCCCTTTGGATATAACTAATTACCTGCAGACTACCACATAGGTGCTAGTTCCCTACATACAGAAAAGGTAATAAGGGATCTGGGAATCCCAGTAGATAGCAATCTCTCCTTCGATACCCATAATGACAAGGTGGTTAGAATATCCTTCTACGTGGTCCCCCTAATCTCTAATGGGTTCGCATCCAGAACAAAGGAGGCCATTGTGCCTCTCTACTCATGACTTATTAGACCCATTAAAGGATACAACACCCCATTTGGAATGTACCTTACAAGACAACTGCAACAGCTTGGAAGACCACAACAGTAGAGGATTACTGACCTCAAACAGATGACCTATGCAGCCCAACCTAAGAAACTCCAGCTGTACTCGGTTGCATACCGCATACTCACAGGTGATCTCTGCTTGACATACAAGGCCCATGCCCAACCCAGTATTGCTGGATATGCTCCACATAAACAGAAGCTTCTGAGAGCCACATGCTCTAGTGCTCTAGGGATATACACCTAACCACAACGATGACTAGGACGTGCTGGACGGCTAGATTCCTGGCCCGGAGACTCCCCATGCTTCAGAACATGATTCCAATGTACATCAGGCAGGGCCCCTCACTAGCACTCTTCAAGGGAACCCTTGACGGGTGGATGGGAGACAGACATGTACCCCGGGGATCACTGCAGTGGCTCTGCTGGACAGAAGCACAGGGAACTAATGGCTCTGCCATTCAGAGGCACAGGGAACTAACCTAAGGTGGTGGCAAAAGCCAACACACTCTAGCCAGGCTTATAAATATCCTTGGGCAGACAGCCTAGTACCTACCTTTGTACTTATTACATGTCTTATGTGCATGGATAGTTAACTAGCTCTTCCATTTTACTTTGCTATCATGCTGATAAACTCTTGGGTGACTACAAGTCATATGTATCCTGTTACTGTTTATTATAAATGCCAATAGACATAACTAATGATTGCCTAACATAACAGTAACACTATGTAACTTGTAATACATATCTGCCTACAATACTGTACATTACACAGTTACTGGCACAATATCCCACAATGCAAATCATAATTGCACAGTGGGCCAACTTTTGACATGTTATCCTCAGTTATGCACCCATACATATGCCTACTGTTACAATATATAAACATATACTATCCCCTGTTATAGCACATACCTGTTGGACCAGCCCTGCCACTGACAGTGGCTGGTGAGGAATATTTGGGTTCAAAGCCCTTATATAGCATCCTTTGTGGTGTATGCGGTGTTTGCCTTGTGACCTACAGCAGTACACACATAAATACTACAAGCGTTACTATGCTCAACTATACATCACTACAAGATAACTGTTTCCACTATATGGATTGCGTGCACTTTAAATATTCCAGAACAGGTGCTACATACACAGACATACTGAGTGTTCTACATACCTTATTAGTAACCCGAGGTGTCATTGACTGTTAATGCAGTCCTTTTCAGTTTGTATTTCAATCGTCTTTGTACCGTTCTGCTGGTATATACAGATGGTTTGAATGTGTAATAAGCCATCCTTTTATTAGTTAAATATCGGTAACATGTGCTTTCCTGACCACCAACTGGTGTTCCAAAGTAGTTACTTAGATGCACATTAGCTGTGCAGCTACTCCATTAGCCAATACCATGGCAACAGTGGTGTATAATTGAGTACTTCACTTGGGCATTGTCCGTTTGCCTTACTTTCGAGGAAGACGGCCTGGATGTGTTGTTTGTGATGTATTTCAACAGCTATATGGAGACAGACAGAGATATATTAGCTTCATGTCTCCCATGGTTTGTGTGTAATGAGTAGAAGATGTTGTTCTACATGTGAGTTCAGCTGTTATATTTCAGAACATTGCTACTTATGCAGGGTTTGTTTGTACCTGATACTTTTGCAGATGTTTCAGTCTGGCAAGGATGTTTGGGCAGCTCAAGGCTGTATGGCTATGCATGAACTGTTAGGTGGTTTACAGTGTGCTCACCAGACATCCTTGGCTTGGTGTACATGTGTATCATACTGTACTGTTAATCAGTAATTGGTAACACCTCCTGGTGTACACACAGCCCTCTGAAATGGGTTAGTGCAAACAAACCCTGTAACATCAGCAGCTGTTCCATTGTATAACAACTATTTCACATAGGGCCATGTTAGTGTGTCTCTAACAAGGTATGTTATGGCTTCTGCTGATGTTGTACAGTGAGTGAATGATTTGTGATGTTATTACAGTTTGTACTGTAATTTGTTTGGGTGTGGGGGTGATGTTGGTGGGTGTACATAGCAGATGGAGGTATGTAGGAAATGTTTTTATACATAATCGATATGTGCGTGAGGGTTCCTTCCCTATTTGAACACTTATCTTTTAGTGGACTAATAATATGGTAATTGCAGGCTGATTCATTAAGGCACTGTTAATTGGTTCCTGTATAACATGCAGGTGATGTTAGTCGTTGAATCCTTCCGGCAATACATCGGAATGTAATAAAGTGTTGCTACATGAAAGCTGTGTATTTCTGTCATAGGTATTTGCAGTCATTGGGGTTGTGTTGGTGACTGACCCTCTTTGGCTAGGGTTGCCACCTTTTCAAATGGCCATAGTGGGACATTTTCGGGACACACATCAGATTTTACAGACCGACACAAACCCATGGTCAGTACAAGGGACAGAACTTTCCTTTTTTGCCTAAATATAAGCTTATTCTTGTATCAGTTTAGTTGCTTATCCTGTTTCTTGTACCATGTAGGTATTTTAGATACAGAAAGAACTATTGTATGTAACTATTACATTACATATGGGACATAATTATGTCCTACAATCTCAGGACATTTGCCACGTTTAATATTTTTGGTCAGGACACAACCGCCCAAAGAGGGACTGTCCCTCGCAAAGTGGGACAGGTGGTAACCCTATCATTGGCTCATGTCCATAGCACATATTTGTAATAGTGTATAGGCATATAGTCTTTCATATCCTTTGTTCATAAAGTTTGGTCATGGCGGAATGTGTGATTGCTATGGTCCATGTTATACTCATATATGAACACTTCAACCACTGTATACGGGATACCTATGGAATCCTGAAACCACACAATTCCGACACCCACAGTACTGAGCCAGACTCCCATACCCCACATTATCAACAGCGACAGTAACTCGCGAATGCAACACAAACTTGGAACACACACACGCACACAGACACACTGCTACCCACCACATCCAAACAAACCATCATACACTATGTATGAGCAGGTTGGCAAGCCGCACCTACACCCCCCATGTGGGTGTCTGCGCCTCCCACACACCCTACTTTAATATTCTACCTCCTAGATCACACAAACATATGCACAAAGAAAACCCACACCCACACATTACAGTCCCCAAGGAACACACACCACACTCAGAACACACACTTACACACACTACAGCCCTCAGAAACACACTTACACACAGTAACCTACCTGAACTGCAACACCAGAAGCACTGACTAAATGTTCCTTAACATCGGGATTTTAAACCTCGCGCTTGTGGTGTTTCGGTACTTTGGTCTTTTGGACTTTAAGCCTCGTGATTACACGTGTCAGTATGTCAAGTAGTCAGTATGTGGTAGGTATCCCATTTATATGTACCTCCATGGTTATGCAGATGTTGTTAACCTATCTATATATTTACATATATATGTATATCCCCATATATCGACATATCTCTCTCTCTCTCTCTCTCCCTTTCTCTCTCTCTCTATATATGTTGATTTATATATATATATATATTATATATATATATGTATATATATATATATATATATATATATATATATATAGAGCATACACCTTTCATTGGGTACATGTCGGTTTGTCCTATTTCCACATATTCCTACCTTTTGTGTTTTAACCTGTCAGTATACACAACTGCCATTGGTACATGTCAGGTAGCATAGTGGTAGGTTATTGTGAAGATTGCGTACTTGGTTGCGTGTTCTAATCCTGGCGGTGGTAATTTTACCTCTCAGAGCAGGCACTGGTAGTGCAAGGGAGACTAACGCACATTTCAGTGGTTGTGTGTTCCAAATGTTTATTATTGTGTGGAATACTACCTATATATGCAAGCTGTGGTTAAGGTATACTATGTAACATGTAAATCATCTGGGAAGATTCCTGTCACAGATACTCCCCATTATTTGGAACTACATCCCTGATTACATTATACGAAACCCCTCACTAACACTCCAGGGAATCCTTGCAGAGTGGGTGGGGAACATTGGATACACCCCAGGGATCCCGCAATTGGCTCTGCTCCACAGAGGGGCAGTTAGTTAATCAACGTTGTGGCGACAGCAGACACTTTTTGGCTATGCTTATGAGTGGCCTCGGGTAGTTAGGCATGTACCTACCTATATATTTATGAACCTATACATACAGTATGGACACATGCTGATAGCTTAATTTACTGTTCAGGTATTGACTTACCTTGTGCCAATGGCAGTTGTGTGTACAATAGTTGAGGGCTACCTATGTAGGATGCACGCAGTAGACCACCTATACATGACAATTTACAGGTGGTCATGTGTGTGTGCCATCCATGTTTGCTGTGTATGCAGGTGGAAAAGGGTATCAGTCCACAAGTGTCTACACTGTCAGTGTGTGTGCTATACATCCCCTCTTTGCCAGGGCATGGGCATACTAGGCACACGTCTGTCTGCCTACTGGGGCTGGCACAGGGTGTTTGTGGTCTGAGTCCCTCTGTGCCTGTGGGGCCCTTGGCAATGGTGGTGAGCTGTGAGGGCCTTCACCATTCTGTCCCTGCTGCAGCTGTTTTCGCGGGCTCATATTGTGTAGCATGGGACATATTATGAAGATGTGGGCAAACATGCCTGGAGAGTACTGCAAGGCTCCACCAGATATGTCCAAGCAACAGAAATGTGATTTCAGCATCCCAAACACGCGCTTTATGATTCTGGTTTCTGCGTATGACTCATTTTCGCGTTCTTGCGTGGCTGTGTGTGCATTTCTGATGGGAGTCATCATCCACGGTTCCAGTGCATAGCCAGCATCCCCCACCAGGTGGCCATATGGGATGTTCTCCCTGGCAAATACCTGATACAGCTGTGAGGCAGGCCAGATGTGGGAGTCGTGATAGCTTCCAGGGCTGCCAGCATACACATCCATGATAATGCCCTCGGCATTGCACATGACCTGGCAGTTGATGGAGGGGTATCCCTTGCAGTTTATGTATCACCTACCCTGCTCACTGGGTGGTGTCTTGATGTGTATGTAGGTGCAGTCTATTGCACCCAGTAACTCCGGTAGTCTGCCACACTGTGGAAGAGACCCACATTGCTGGCCAACTCCTCCTGCGTTCAGGGGAAGTATATGTGCTCATTGACATGTGGTAACATGGCATCCAGGAACTGGTGGAGTACCCTGGATGCTAATGCCTGTGAGATCCCCATGATATCCCCAGTTGGCCTTTGAAAGGTACACGTGGCTAGAATTCTCAAGCTTACACATACTTTCGTGTCCACTGGGATGGGTTCCCCTCTGTTCCTTCTGGCTCTTAGGCATGGCCGGCACAGCTCAACAAGTTGCTATATGGTGTCCCTGTCCACCCTGTAATGCTCTACTATTTCCAGATCATGTAGCCCCTGGCAGGTTACCCTGGGTCTTTACACTCTTCTTCTCCTCCGGTGCCTGAGATGGTTGTCAGCATCATCCTCCACACCACCGTCAGTCTCCAACACATGCTGGTGAATCAAAGCTATGGCAGCCCCTAACATGTACATATTAAAAGTTCCCCGTTTGTATACACCAATGGTGCAGAGTGTCTGGGAATACACAAGTGTGTGTGTGTGGGCTTTCGCACCTTATACTATTGTGCAATGGATGATGCTGGTGTAATTGGGTGTGTATGTGCAATTCCAAATGCAGGGTATCTTAATTATGGGTTTTACAGCAGGTACTGCTATTGTAGAGCCTTTGGTGTTGACTTACGCTTGGCTGCCATGATTCGTCTATTGCCCTTTGCTTCACTTTTCAACCCAAATCCCCTCCCATTGTCAGGCATGCATCCAGCTGCCTGCTTTCTTGTTTTGTACTTTCACAACCCAGGATTGTGTTGCAAAATGTGTTATGTAGCTGATATACTGCAAGTTTGCTTTGTTCTGCTGTGACAGTTCTCTTTTCTTTGCAGTACGGCACCTCCCCTTTCCTGTTCTGCAGGTAGCTGCTAGCAGCCTTGTTAACTGTTGTCAATGGCCCGCTGTGAGTTCCTAGGTGGTAATTACTCATTTGCACTCCAATTACCATGCTGCAGCATTTCCTTATTGTCTTCCCGTATCCTTCCTGTTTCAGCTGTGGTGCGTGCCACACTCAGCCGTTTACCAGGTTTCAAGCGCATTTTCACCCACGTTCACATGCACTTTCGGTTACCTTGTGTGTTCTCAGCTAAGCAAAGCTATGGCTACTTCCACACCCCTATCCTGCGGCTTTGCTTAGCAACAGACAGCCTGGATTAGCAATGCTCCAATGTGCTTACAGCTACGGTGGCGCACCCCTCTCTTGATGTCATGTTTACCTCCAGGCCACACCTCGGTGTTGTACCGCTATGCCGTGTGGTACATCCTTACGCTGGCGGGGAGTTAGCAATTCAGTATTACTTGACTCATTTGCATGGCATTGACTACTAATTCCTAGTTACCATGCAGAACACTGTCACAGACCCTTAGCAACCCTTGCGCCATGGTTGTGGTGTAGCATGCGTGCCATTGACTATTATGGGAATTCATGAATTGTGTTACATTGCAGTTTTATGACATGTAAATATATTTTCATTGTGATCCCATTTGCGCACCGATGAACTGCGGTTTTAATTTGCATTAGTGTGGCCGTGACATTAAATGTTATTTTTTATGTGTTGTGCATATTTTTTTATGCCATTGACTATTATGGGAATTCATGAATTGTGTTATATTGCAGTTTTATGACATGTAAATATATTTTCATTGTGATCCCATTTGCGCACCGATGAACTGCGGTTTTAATTTGCATTAGTGTGGCCGTGACATTAAATGTTATTTTGTATGTGCTGTGCATGTTTTTTTATGCCATTGGCTATATATTTAGCCATTGGCATATATTAGCATTATAATACGTAAGTTTGGTCCACTTTCATGGCTCTAATTTTATGTTTGAAAAAATGTAAACCTTTTTTTTTGTTTACATTTCTTCATGCTTACGCTATGCCTGCACCACTTCATGAATCACTATATACCTTCATTTGCATGCTACACTGCTGCGCATGGGGTAATTTGCATACATGCACCAGGAGCTGCGCAGCTTTGGCGTACGCTGGTAGGGCCACGTGGAAACAGCTCGAAACTGAATCGCTCGGCAGCCATATTTGGCGTTAGATCGCCGATGCTACTCTGGAGCCTGGCGCAAGCTTCATGAATCCCGGGGTATGTATTTTCATTTTTGTAAAATGTACTTTGTATTCATGTATAGGTTTTCTCCCTGGGCCTCCACTGAAAAAGGGGTCTGACTCAATTGGACATTCCCGGTCAACAAATATCAAATAAATAAACAAAATAAAGAAACACTAGTGAATATAAAATCTGTTTGTTTTCAAGTTATATAGCACCTTGGCCACAGATGACTATGCATTTCTCCATTATTTGTAATACGCTGATACGATCACACAATATACTTCTGTATGTGTGAATACTGATTCATCCAGACCTATATTAGTCAACCCTACTTTAGAAAATTCACAGTATTGTCAAATACCCATTTGTTTGACACATTACTGTAAGACCACTGAATGTTGTCATGTCTACCAGATGTTGTGCATTGTAAAACTTAATGCAATCTGGCTGTTGCATGTCTTGATTGTGTGTGGAGTACGAAGGCCTAAATCACTTAGGTGTTGGGTGGATGTATATTCCTCCATTATCTGTAGGAATATGGACACACACATCCAACATAGACTGACATGAGGAAAGGTATCATGCTGTCTATTAACTCAACTTGTTAAGCAAGAGGCCAATGTACATATTGAGTAAATGTGGGATCAAATCAACATAAGGGATAGCTTAAATTAATTATCATTTTGTTTAAATCATTTCAAAATGCCTGTAGAGGTACCTGTTTGTTCATGTTTACATTTATTTTGAACATGATTATACTTATAGTGTTCATTTGACAGACTATTGTGAATATCTCCATTATCTGTGTTTTTTCTGGCAACAGCAGCTATGTTAATATAGCTTTATATGTAAGGCTTTGACCACAGAGGGATACTTCACCTTTACACTTGTAACATAGCTCTTAACAAATCTGGAATACATCCCAACATCATCAGCGACTAATTCAGAAGTAGATATTGACAGTCAGGAACATATTTGCTGTTACTTCTGTTAGTTTGTTTCAGTGACAGTATATAGGAATATGAAATAGTATACAATTACCAAAGTAAAGTATTCCATACCTCTAATTAGTATCATTATTGAGCGAAATTCATCACCTTTCTCCTAGTGTTATAAGGAGGGAGTGAGAGGGATATGCACTTTGCGACAAAATCAGGGACATCCCAGAATACCAGGGACATCTGCAATGTATAAGTTGGTATGCAGCAATAAATTCTGTTTAGACATTTCCTCCCCTCCAACCTAGCCTTAATTTTGATGTATGTGATGAACAGGAAGTCCAGTGTATTTCATAGGTTCATAGGTAGGTACTAGGCTATTGGCCCTAGGGCCTATATAAGCCTAGCCAAAAGGTACCCTGGCTTTCGCCACCCAAAAAATTATTTTCCTGTGCCACTGTCAAGCAGAGCCACAGAAGTGATCCCCGGGGAGAATTTCCTATCTCCCATCCAATCATCAAGATTTGTCTTGAAGAGTGCTAATGAGGACCTTTGTTTGATATAGATAGGTAGTTTGTTCCAGAGTATCGGAAGTCTCTGGGACAGGAATCTATCCCTCCAGCATGTTCTGTTTATTGTGGTGACAAGGTTTAGGTCCCTAGAGTGTGTAGCTCATAGGGATTGGGATTTCTTTAAGTGGAGCATGTCTAAAAGCTCTGGGTTTGACATAGCTTTGTGTGTTAGGCAGAGTTCGCCTCTGAGTAGGCGATATGCGATGGAGTAAAGCTGCAGTTTTTTTAGATGGTCTGTGTAGGGCATCTGTTTGAGGCTGGTAATCCTCTTTGTGAGGTATTTCTGCTGCCTTTCCAGTTGTTGTAGATGTCTTGTGAGGTGCACACCGAAAGGGGCATTGTACTCTATAATGGGTCTAATGAGTGATGAGTACAGGGGAACAATGACCTCTTTTTTCCTGGATGAGAAACCTTTTGTGATGAGGTGTGCCATGTAGAAGGATTTCCTGACTACTGTGGTGATGTGATTATCAAAGGAGAGACTACTGTCCACCTGTGTCCCAAGGTCTCTTATCACACTTTCAGTGTTAAGTAGACTACCGCCTATGTGGTAGTTCATGGGTACAGAATTTTTACCAAAAGGGATGACAATGCACTTTTTGGCATTGAGCATGAGGCCATGGCTTTGACACCAGGCATCTGTTTCAGCGAGGCTCTTTTGTAGGATGTCCACATCTTTTGGCGTTTTGATTATGGCTCCTAGTTTGCAGTCATCTGTGGACTTCATTAGCCAAAGACCTTCTGTGTTAGCCTGTACTTCAGAGAAGTAGATACCAAACAGGAGAGGACCCAGGACTGAACCCTGTAGTACTCCACTTGTCACTGGTCTGAAGTTGGATTTAGAGTCTGCTACTTTCACAGTGTGGGTTCTGTCAGTGAGCCACTTGGCAACCCATCTTGTGATATAAGGATTTATACCTAGTTTAGTGAGTTTATCTATAATTCCAGAGTGGGGGATGGTGTCGAAAGCCTTGGCAAGATCTAGATAGGCTGTGTGAACCACCTTACCCTTATCTACGGCTTTGGTGACTGCTTCAAAGAAGTCTATCAGGTTTAGGAGACATGATCTGCCTTTTACAAACCCGAACTGGGTGAGGTCCTGAGTTTGGAGATTACCAATGTCATTGTTTATAAGTTCCATGATGATACATTCCATAGCCTTGCAGACCAGGCTCGTTAGGCTAATGGGGTGGTAGTTTCCAGGGTCTGTGGTGGCTCCCCCTTTGTGGAGTGGGATAACCGTTGCTGTGTGCCATTCAGTGGGCACATAGCCTGAGATGAGGCTATGATTGAACATGGTACTTAGGTGGGGGTGCCAGTTCATTCTGTAGTTCATGTAGAACACAGCCTGGGATATTGTCAGGTCCCATGAATGCTGTGTTCTTGGCTTTAGATAGTGTTTTTTTTTACCTGTGAAGCCGTGATTACAGGAACTTTGCATTCTTCTAATATAGAGATGGGCCCTTTAGGGGGTTACAGGGGGGTAAAGTTAGCACTGAACCTATCTGCCAAGATGTTGGAAATATCAGTTGGTTCTGTAAATTTAGTGCCATTGTGCTGTAACTCAGAGCAGATCTGAGTGTTGCCATTGAGATTCTTGACATAGCTATAGAATGCTTTGTAGTTGCCTTTAGAGTCAGTGGCGATTTTGTTTTCATAACTAGCTTTGGAGGATTTTATGAGGGATCTCAACTTCTTACTGAGGCTGACCAGGTACTATCTCCAATCATGGGATTTTACTCTTTTTTGCAACAGTTTCTTTCTTCTGTTGTAGAGTTTGTTTATGGCAGGGGACGACCAGATTGGCTTCCTTTTTTTGGTGGATAGCATCTTGGTTCTGTTAGGGATTGCACAATCCATGCACTCATGTAAGTGCTTATAAAGTGCATTTGTGTAGGTTTCAGCAGTCATACCTCTATTGTCCATCCGCATAGGTGTTGTGAAGTTTGCCACTTCTGTCTTAAGAACCGTGAAGTTGGCTTTGGAGAAATTTTTTACTTTGGTTTCCCTAATGGGGGGTGGGGGAGGGATGTGGATGTCTAGGGTGATTAGCTTGTGGTCGGATCTGTCCAACGAGGAATTGACCTCTGGTGTGGAGCACTGGTTGTCCATGTTGGTAATAACCAGGTATAGGATATTGCTGCCCCTAGTGGGGGTGTGGATAAGTTGATCCAAGGCATTGGAATTTATGAATTGCAGAAAACATTGAGCACAAGAATTGGTACATGAGTAGTTTTCCCAGTTAATGGTGGGGTAGTTGAAATCGCCCATTATTAGGGTGATAGGTTGTACCCTAATATTTTCCAGTGCATCAAGAAATGAGGAATGGGAATCCTGGGGCATGGTGAGGGATCTGTAGCAAGCTACAATTTGGATTGCGGTCTTGCCCAGAGTTAGTTGCACTTGGAAAATCTCGGATGCATTATACTGAGCAACTAGCCTGGAGATGTGGATGTCCTTAATGAATTTGGACATGTCTCCACCTTTAGTGTTTTGGTCCGAGTTAGGTGGTCGAAAGGCGTGGTATGAATTATAGCCTGGTAATGCAGGGGTACTCTCTGGAGCCTTGAACCAGGTCTCTGTCACTGCACAGATGTCGATGTTCTCCATTTTAAGGAGTGCCTCGAGTGAGTGCATTTTGAGGTTTAGACTTCTAGCATTGAGTAGCAATACCCTCAGATTCTTCTTGCTTGTACCTGTTATGGTGGCGAATTTGTCATTTGAACCTTACCTAAAAAGGCACTATAAGGGTTCCTAGAGCCTTAGCCAGTATATGGAATCCCAGGGATGACAGGTGCAAGCCATCTCTGGTAAAGCATCGTGGTTTGTCGATCATGTCATCCCAGGCAGACAGATACTGGATCCCCTTAGAATGACACCAGAAGCTTAGCCAATTGTTGAAGTCAATCATTTTGTTCTTGTACTTTGGTATCATTCTGGGTGATGGCAGGATGCTACTCAGGGCTAGGGTCATGGCTGCCTGGGCTACAAGATCGGACAGCTCCTCCATGTCCCTTTTCATGTAGTCCAGGGAGGTACGTCTCAGGTCATTCACACCAACATGGACAATGACAGAGTCATATTTGTACTTGTTGTGGAGTGACCTGAGTACATGCATTATGTGGCGGATCCTGGCACCCGACATGCAGCTGACAGTAACTTTCTCCTTGTTTAGCCTGGTGAGTGGAACATCAGTGTGCCTGACTATAGAGTCACCTATGACTAGAGTGTTGGGTACGTTGTTATTCCTTATGGGCTGTGGTTGAGTGGCACACTGAGTTTGTGGGCTATTTGTCATTTGGGTTCTGTTGGGGGGGTGGAGTTTGCTTGTGTTTCTGCTTTGGAGGTCGCTGTTGCTTGGGCAGGTTTTTACTGAGAGCCTCCGCAAATGTAGGTGTGTGTTTTGTATTTCTATGTGTGTGTTTTGGTGGTCTAGGTTTTGAGGGACTATGTGCTGAGTGTGGTGCAGGTGTTTACCTTCTCCTCTTGACTGTCTAGTCCAGTCTTAGGTGAAGAGAGTTTTGCTTCCAGTTTGGCTACATAAGTGCATCTCTCACAGGTTGTAGTGTTGAATGGTAGGAGGAGAGGGCTGTCTGTGTACATGAGGCAATTGCTGCATTGCCCCAAGATGCCCAGATTCATCAGGTAGACAGGAGAAAACACTGGGAGCTGACCCTTAGACATGCCTGGATAGGTGCTTATTTGTTAAGTACTAGAAATTGTTTTCCTCTAGACAGTGAGGAAAGTTGAGTGCTGTAGTAATTTGTAGCTTATTTTGTGCTTACAATAAGTTCTGAAAAGTGCTGAGCTCAAAGAAACAGACGAGTGCTGAAACTAAAAAACTGGCTAGTTCTAAGAAACAAAATTAAGCTAGAAGGCTTCCTTCCAACACAGAAAGGCTTGAGGGCTTAGAAGCCCAGAAATAGTCTCAGACACAGCAAATCTGTATCCAGACTAGACTACCCACAGGAAAGGCAGGAAACAAGTTTAGAATTTTTTTAAGTGGAAAGAGGAGCAGAAACTAAGCTGATTGGCCTTCTCAAATGTTCTCCCTGTATTAGGTAGAATGAGGTAATGACACTAGACTGGGAGGAGGGTCCCAGATCAAATTTACAGTAGGGGCGGGCAACTGCAAAGCCACCAACTATAAGAACACCATACCAATAGGGAGGGAGGCTGGGAAACAAACTGCAGAAATGTTTCTCACAGCAGAAAAGCAGCAGTGAGCCTTTGAATGAAAGTTTTAAACAGCTAAAGGAGCCTCTAGAGAAAGCTTTTAACTGCAAACAAGTTATCAGACTCAAACAACCCAACAGATGCTTAATAAAAGTGGACAATTTCCAGTTAATACCTCACACACAGTGAAACTAGCTGGAATAATATACAGTAGACAAAGTGCTATAAATAACTCAAAAAATAAGCAAAAAACAGGATACTTAATGTTATATATTATAGATCCGAGTTTGCTCAGTGTCCTTCCTTCGATTAGTTCAGTTTGAAATGGCAGAAACACTCACAAACTTAACTTCTTAGGTAACAGAAAGTTGAAACCTGAGACAAATTTAAAAAAAAAAGCTCAAAAGAACCAATGAGGTGCTTAGTCTAAGCTGTCTGATAAGAGCAGTTATGTGTTTCATTAAAATTTCCCAGACTCTGAGCTTTGAGATGTTACAGTTGTACTTTTTGTTGTGACCAGTGTGCTGACGTGCAGTCAGGCTTGCATCTTTTGGTTTACAAATGCACTGCACATAGGGAACATTCAACTGTAGTTTAACCATCTTGTAATGTGGAAGCCCTGATCCATGTTTTTGCTCCTTTCCTGCACAGTCATATCTTTGAGTTGTTTTAACTGCAGTTACTCCATGCAATCACAGGCAATATGAATTAACTAGGCAGGCAGGTGTCAGGTTTAGAGCGTAAACATTGCAGAGATTTGCAGGGTGGAATCTCAGGTACTCCAACCTGTGTTCTTCCAATGTGTAAAGTACTGTATGTGATACAGCAATAAATGAACATTCAGAATCTATAAAGTTTTTCAGTGTAAAAGGAAAAGAACATGTGCTGTTTGCTGTATTTCATTGTTATTTTTATACATACCTAATCTTTGCTGTTCATGCATGCTTTGAACCTTTTGCAGATGATGAGTATAGGGCAAATAATTGTGTTTTGTGCATTGATTGGATGCTCAGGCGGGAGGAACAGCAGAAGAATATAGGTATGTATTAGATATTTCTACATTTTACCCAGAATAAATCATAACATTATTAGAGGATTGGCTTGGTTTGCAGCTCCATGCATGCTACTATTAATATGAGACTACCCAGCATTCACCTGCAAGGCAACTGCAATAGTTGTAATTTTCCTGTGCTTAACAGCATATATTTTATCAAAAAAGTTTGCATTGTGAAGTGAAGTTTTACATGTGAGTTAATTGTGTTTTCATTGCTGTTTGTACAGTAGGTGATGGTATAATTGACAGTCCAGCTGCAGGGCTCAGCAACCGTTTTGCTGTGCATAGCTTGCATTTTCAAATAGTGAATGGGCATATGCTGTTTCAGCATTTGTATGGCTGTTGGCACACTTGTCTGGCATATCCTTCAGTTCAACATGGGTAGTGCTTCTGCCTACAAGACTCATGATTCTTTGGTTACACCACACTTGCATCCTAAACACTGCCTGTTACGTACATTAGTTGATAGGCAGTAATACATGCTACATAATCTAAAGGTTTATATGTCACATACTGTCACTGTGTTTATGGTTGTCCATTTGTTCTGGTGTGTTGTGTTGCATTCCAACTGTCTGATGTTGTTGTATCAACTGACCACGTTGCAGTGTTCATCTCATTAGCATATATCTTTTATATCACTCACTAATTTTCCTCTTACTATACCTTCATAATACAAACAGGTTATTTGTTGTCTGTTAACATGACTCATTACTTTGCACAGACATGGGTTAAAGTTGTGGGTTATTCACATATTCACCACTTTGGCATAAATATGCAAGTCTCACATACAATACAGAAAACACTGAAGTAGTGATATACTCTGTTTGTTTGCAAATATGTTGAGGTACACATTGATTATTGCCTCCTAGAAGCCAGAGTAGCTGTGTTATGTTGTCAGTTTCATTGTGGCCTGATAGTGTAGCAATTGTTTTGCAGTACAGAGACATGTCAGTGTTGCATTCCACAGTGTCATGGCATGCTTGTCTTCATTTGTTATGATATATACCATGTGCTGGCTGGATGCATGTTGGTCAAGCATAATGATTGCTGGTTTGCAGTTGGTCCTGTAATGGCAGGATTTCTACAGAAGAGCCTTGTAATACATGCATACCTCTCAGCCTCTTTGAGCAAAAAATCTAGACAAAGCCTAAAATGATGGGGGGACAAATAGGGACAGATTTTAAATATTGCTCTTACAAACTTAGAAAGTTGATTAGCATGCATTTTCTGAAGGATGTGGAGTCTTAAACTGAAATATTTGTCATTATTTAATGACTTCAATCCTCAGCTATTCGCCAGAAAGGTACATATTTTAGGAGGAACACACCAAAAATATTAGGCAAAAATCTGGACATTCTGCAAAAATCTGTACAGTTGAGAAGTATGAATGCATGCCATGTCATGCAGTAGAGTAACCTGTTTACATTGTGTGATGAATATAGTGCCCCAGACATGGGAATCTATTGATATCATCCATACATATAGACAAAAGGATGTTGGAAATGTGGAGTGAACTTGACTATACATCTGTTAGCCTCACTTGCTATTACTATACACTTTATACATAATCCTTATACGCCATATCATCTGAGAAGTAGGTTTTAATGACTCCTGTAAACTATGGTGAAATACCCTTTTTTCTCATATGCCGGGATTATGTTGAAGGCATAGTGCTTAATGTCTATTACAGTCTTTAGATGCATATCAGTTTGTGTTTCACAAGAGACATGTTTTGCACAAGACTGTGCAGTATGATACACAAGTAGTTTTCATAGTTATGGTTTGGATTCATGCCTTACATCGCATATGGAGTGTCTTATATCACATATGGAGTTAGATTTGACTATGGGCATACTTTATTGTAATTCATCACACATAAAGTTTTTTACTTTGGTACTGTGTCACAGTGGACATGTTATGTACTCATATAGTTGCAGTAATGCATATTATGTGCTTTCCTTCTTATGTGTTTCACCCTGGACAGAGCGTGGGACCCAGGGCCCCTCTCCAGTCAGATGCCAGAGACGAGCATGTGCCATATCACTGCCTAATTACTCAAATTGCAATGACGATGATGACCATGATGAAGACAATGCTTATGACAAGGACAGATCAGGATCTGCATGTGCTATCATTCCTGCTGCCCCCAGAGTAGATGTTGACCACCACCACGGGCAGATGAGTTTTGGGACCAGATGACAGAGATGATGACTGATGACTTTCAGACACAGATGAGGAACCTGGTAGGGAATTTTTTCCAGGAAATGGTGCAGGCCATGTGAGTTTCATTCAGAGAAATAGCCCAAGAGATCTTTCATGATGTTCAGCCATGTCACGACAGGCCCTCATAACCATAAGTACTGTCTGTGTGACTCACTTGTGTATATCTGACACCATGGTGTTTGCCATATAAACAATTGTACTGTACAGGCACAAGTTTGTATGCATAGCATATTTCCACCATGGTTATGTGATACATGTGTGACCATACAATGTAGGTGTTATGTAGCATTTTGCATTATGTTACTCCTGAAGTATGACATGTTTCCACATTAAACATGCAATAATCATGCTGATGTCCATGAAATCCTGCACTTGATGCATAAGCTGTTCCATGTGGGTAGATTTGGTACTCCTCACTGGTGTGTGTGTGTGTGTGTGTGTGTGTGTGTGTGTGTGTGTGTGTGTGGATATACTCCAATTCATTCAGTGCAACATACTGTTGCTATACCCAATAAACTGTGGTCCTGTAAGTCAAAGTTATGAATTTTGCATTTAACATGCTGCTACTGATGCAAGAGTTCCACTGTATAAGTGTGTGGGATTGACAGCAACTCGCATACAACATTTTCCTCATATTTCACTTCTAACACAGCAAAATGGGTATGTTTTGTGGGTTGTCATGTCATATCTGTTCACCAACAGGACATGTCCTTGCCCCTGTGCTTTCTATGACACTGTTGTGTCATGCTGTTACACTGGCATATTGGTTTTGTGTGTGGCATGTTTTTGTAATGATGGTAACATATTATATCACTTAAGTGTAGCTGCTATATATAGGCAGTCTTCCTTCACCTAAAGCATCAGCTACCACTGTACCATTCAATTATGCATAGTGCAATTGCTGCTTTATAAAGCAACATTCAGGAAAGTCTTCTTTGGTTTCTATCATATTTCTACATTCATTGCTTATTCACATACATGCCAGTATTTCAGCAGCTTGTGTACATGTGCACTGATTTACGTACATGTCTCTGCACATATTCTGATCAACACAGATACTCCATTATACCTTGGGACTGTGAACATTTATATAATCTATGTTCCAGTGCTATACTGTTATTGACAGGACTGTCATTTGCTCAGTCATACATATTGTCAGTGATATATCACCACAGGTGTTTTTCCAGTTTACCTTTACAAAGGCGAAACACATTTGTACGATTGCTCATATGAGCGAATCGTAACTCCGAAAAACAAAACTGCGACAGTTTCCAATGTTCGAAAATCAGCCAATCGAAATGCAGATTTGCTGATTTTCGAACATAAATGTTGAAAAAAATGTAATGAAGTGCGCTCCCCCACACCCCCCTACTTTAATATTCTAACTCTGAGATCACACTACCATGGGAATAGGGGCCATTTTCCGATCCCCACGATAGTGCAATCCACCCCAAAATGCTGAATCTGTAATGAGCAAATGTCACTGTGCATTCGCTTATTGCACATTTGATCCTTTTTGTGTTCGATGTTTGCAAACTTCGCAAAAGTCCTTTCAAACATTTGCTGTTCGCCCGTGTGTAAAACACACACATGACGGCAAACCATTTTTTCCACCTTTTGTTGTACAATGTGTGTGTGTGTGTGTGTGTGTGTGTGTGTGTGTGTGTGTGTATGTCATACTGATTCTTAACTTGTATACCTATACGTCCTGCTGATTAATGATTGCACATTACCTTGTGTGTGTTTTTTACACAGCCATGTTTAGTCCCATCAGCAATGCAGTCTGCCCATGTGACATACATTTGCCATTTACTTCAATGTACTTTGGCTGGAGGTCAATGTCATCCTATGTGGTGTACACATAAATTTGCAATGTGTAACCTTATATAGTGCTGTCCTTCTTTATTATTTACCTATATTGCTTTGCTGGCATGTCCTACTTGATGTGGGCCCATATTGTCCTGCTCCCTTTACCCTTTGTAGGTTTGCCATACATCTGGCACATATGCATGGTATACATTAACCTTCCTTTGCATTATCATCCATTGTCAGATAGTTCTATTGTTAGAGTGCCAATCCTTTGAAAATTATACAAATGTAGGACATATGCACACAAGTCGCTTGCTAGTGCTTGCATTTCATTCTTCTTCCTGTTATACTTGTGTGTTATGCATTAACCTGAGTATTCTGTCATACTTCATTATAGCATTAACCATAAGTTTCCTAACATTTATTATCTCATGTTATTGGTGTGTGTATATATATTGACATTTCTTTCCTGTTAAGCCAAAAAAGGTCACACTTATATGTCTAGACCTGTGTGTTGCCTCTGACATTGCATATGTTTGTGACATATGCATTCCATTTCATATATGTTTTGGTTTTGTACAACTACTTGTATAAGGAGCAGCCCATTTGTTGGTTTGCTACAGTACTGCTGTTTGAGACTGCGCTTGGTTGTTGGTCATTCACATGCATGGTTGGAGGTTGTATTCTATCGTCCACTGGTCATCTCCAGCATTTCATTGGCTGCATTGGCTTACACTTGCACTGCTGACAGACTACTTGTGTACTACAATCAATATCCAATACATACTGTGATCCCTGTTTCTTCCCCTGCACCATGCAACTGCCATCTGTGATACATATTCCAGTATGACTGTCACACAGTTTGCAATAAGTCATAATGTCACAGTGCATAGGTACATATGTATTTCTGCATTTCACCATTGCTGGTATCCATCCCTAACCTGTTTATAGGCTGGTAAGAGGGGACCTTATTCTGCACTAACAGTGAAAGAAAAACAAAATGTGTTTATTTTACATTCCATGTTCCTTTAAAGGCTTGTTTTGAATCATTTTCATTTAAAATCTTTCAGCTGCTCTTTACAATATTTTCAGCACTTTTTGATCGTCACAATCTGTTTATACACCAGAGATAATGAGAAATATCATGTTTCCTGTAGTGCCCTTATAATTTCTCATACAGAAATGCAGCATGTACTCATAGCTACTTGGGTAATATGCTAATCAGCTGTTCATTATCTTACACCTATAATTACATTTTCATAGTATGACAATGGGCAGGATTCACGAAGCCTCCGTGTAAGAGTTACAAGTCTTACACGGAGGCTGCAGTTAAACGGTGTGACGTCAGCATGCCATGCATATTCATGAGGGCATGCTGACTCACACCCAAGGCTAACACGGTCCGTGTAAGAAAGTAGGTGGCGTGTCCGCAGGGCGAGTCCTGCAAATGGACACACCCCCAGAAGAGTAACAGTCCCGAAAGTAAACCCCTATGACAGAGTCCGCGTAAATGTCAACAAACACAACACAACACATGCCCCCACAGACTATAAACATAAAATGTAAAAATGAACATGTTATATATTTTTTTATAAGTTTTAAAGATGTTTGCCTGTGATTGCGCTCATTTGTGCTGGCGTGCCCGTCGCTTAGCCACAGTTAGCAGTCAGTGGAAAAGCATATAAGATCTAAATATGCAAAGTAAGCCAAGAAGCAGTAGCGTAGCAGTAAAGACGTCGGCTGAAGAGGAGGCAGTCATGGTTCGAGCCCCCACAACATCAATTTTTATTTTTAGTGAAATAAGCACGAAACAATTCCCTGACATATATGTACATATATAAAATTATATTTTATGTAAAATGTAATGAAATGGACCATGTATTTTGAAGAAATGTGTGATAATAAAAAAAAAAAAAAGTCAGAAGTGCCTATGGCTGAGCTACACTCTAACAAGCTGAGTATATCTGCCCGTAGGTGAGCAGTGGTTTAACAGGTGTAAAATGAGTGCCCGGGGTTGAGCAGCGTTTTAACACGCTGAAACTGTGTGCCCGTAGCTGAGCTGAGTGCAATATGCATGCTGACAGCCAAATGACGGGTAAACCAGCATAACCCGTTTGCGTGGAGCTGCGCACCGCGCCAACAAGCTACCCGGCGGGCAACATTGAGCAAGCTGTATCAAAACTGCCTTTACACAGACACACCTCCTAGCCTGTGCAGACAGTCATAAAATAAAAAAAGCAATAGCCAGGCTTGAACTCAGGATGCTATTCACCATAGTCAAAGTACTGAACCACTAAGCCATGACAGTTGCTATTAGAAATGCAGTAATAGCATATATATAGGAATGAATGGAAATAGAAGCATGACAAAGCAGGTTCTGTGAAGCTGATACATTTCCAAAATAGCCAATCACAGATAAGTGCAGGAAAACGGCATATATAAGCCCCATAGGCGGGAATACACAGCATAACTGATTGTGGAATCGATTTGCAGTCAGGATGGCAGGTGTAGGAGAGGGTAGTTGCTTCCGAGCACAAAGGTGGGGTGTTGAGGAGTCCAAATATATGGTTTGGCTCCTCATCCATGATCATGAGGCCCAACTCATGCAGGGCCAGTTCCTGTGGGGAGCATACAAGGCTGAGGCGTGGGACCGGTTGGCACATGATCTCACTAGTGCCACAGGAATACCAAGGACTGGTGAACAGGTCCGTCACCACCATGCAGACCTGAAGAGACGGAAGCAGGACCAGCTGAACCGTTGGATCCAGGAGGCCCGTCAAATGCCCAACGCCCCACTACTGAGTAAGTTACATGTAATTATTTATGTAAGAAGTTAACCTAGCTGATATTATGGAGATGTGTATTCCAATATTACTTCATTTATATTACAGCTGCAGGTGTCCGTTCCATGAATCATCGAGCCTATGCCGATAGGCTTGTGCGGTTGTGCCAGCAGGCAGGTTAGTAATTCTCTCCATGTGACTGTTAAAAAATATAAGTATGACAGCTTGCAAAAGAGTGCAGTGTAGTCACCTATTAATAAAAAGTGCAAGTAACAGTGTAAGAGAGATTCTGCTAGTACTGTGTGATTACACAAGTGTGATGCAGCCTGTAATCCAAAAATAAAAATGAAACAAGTCTGAAATAAAGATGTTCCACCTGTAATATAATAGTACATAACCTGCAGCAGGCTGTAAATTACAGCTACACAAGCTGAGTAAAACACGTGTGAAATATATCCCCGTTTAAAATCTGAAACATGACACAAGTGAGACTGTTGAAAAGGATTGTTGTAACCAAGTAAAACATGTCAATAAAGCCTAGAATGAAGTACCATCCTGAATTGTAAAAATAAAACAAGTGAGAGTGTGAGAAAGAGGTATGAATCCACCAATAAAGTTGTAATAACTCCTGAATAAAGTATACTGCAATCAGTACAGAATGAAATGAATGTGACAGGCACAACCAAACAGTGAAATGTGTGGAATAAAGTGCTGAAGCTGGAATGTGTGTCCCACAATTTGGATATGTTGCTGTACGTTTGCAATATGCAGATAGTATGGTTGTATGAAATACCAAACATCCACAGTTGTCTAGAGCCATATACAGCAAATGTAGCAGGATGCTGTAGCTGAACAGAGCCAGATATGAATGTGTATGAATAAAAATGCAATGTATATTAATGTAGCAGTAACATTCCCATCACCAACATGCATAAGTTTACACATAGGAAACTGTAGTCAGACCTGCAGTGTGTATATATATCTGCAGCTAGTAGAAATGTACAGCATATGTATAGGTATTTGAAGTTGTTAATGAAATATTTCTTCACCCTACCCTATAACCACAAATAATCCATTCCACATGAAATGGGTATGTGTCTTCACAATTAACTCCCCTGGACATTTGTCCTGTTGGTTCATACATATTTGCATGTACATTGATGCATGTGCCCTGTTCATACATCCAAACCTGACGGCCTGTTGCCATCAATCAACCCTGCATGTTGTTGGATTGTGTATTGTTGTTCGAATTATGCATGTGTTATGCTTGCTGTTCAGTGGCTTGAATTTATGGGTGTTTGGTTAATGGGAATACTAATGCATGCTGTTACAACTAATTGTGAATGGTATTGTACATTACTAACCCAAACTGTCATAAAATAATGCAAAACATAGGACGACAGGGAAGGCGGGTTCCAGCGGACCCACCTCTCCCACCTCAGCTGGTGAGTGCACCTGGCAGTAGTGTCCAGGCCGGACCCTCCTCCAGTAACCCTGTGCCACCTGCGGGTGGAAGCGCTGCAGGGGATGGGGCTCGTCCCCCCTCTGCAAGCGTGGCCAGTGGAGAACATCCACTCACCCTCCGTAGCATCTGGATTGTGGTGCGTAGGGAGATCAGGCATGCTGTGCTTGGGCCCCTACACCAGCTTGAGGCACGGGTGGCACAACTCACGGGCGTGCCTGCTGCCCATCCTACACAGCCCCCAGCACAGCCCCGTCCTGGGCAGTGAAGGCACAGTGGCAACTGCCCACGGGTGGGGATCTCAGTTCCACTGTTGCCATCTGTGGGCTCATGGGCTCGAGATATCCAAACATCTGTCCCCGTCAATTGTGTATCCCCCCACATGTGTCATACACCACTCCTGTATGCGTCTTGTTTGTCTTGTCTGTTAACCTCCCCTACCTACGTCCCCAGCTATACCGACTTCCTGTACCTGACATACCACTCTCACCTGAAAAAAAAAAAAAGGGCACTCTGTACCCACAAAAAAATTACGCCCCGTACATAGCTGCCCATTTTGCACACATGTCTGCTGGACATGTAAACTGGCAATTACAATTGGCTGTACAACAAATATTGTTGTCCTCACACCTTTCTCAGGGATGGAAGGTTTCAAATTTCACACCAAATTACAAACATATGCACAGCTGTTGCTGATGAAGAAATGGGCAGCTATGGGCCTTTCCTACATCCCTCCTGCTAAACCCGAGCTTGTTTTCCTACTGTTCTACCCTCTTTGTGCCCCCTTTTTCACCACTTTGCTATCTCCCCATTTTCTTTTCTTTAAAAGAAATTAGCTGGTGTCTTGTGAGTAAGCACTTTTAAGCAGTAGTAAGCGGGAGTACGCTTCTGTGTGCTTAGCTAAGCGTGTGTGCGCGAAGCCAAGTGACAGTGTGCATGCGTGAGCTCCGCGCAAACCAGTGCTAACCCGCTTACAACTGCTTAAAAGTGTCTTAGTCACTCTGAATGACAAGGCCTGTAGTTTGCTCAGCAGCAAAATAAAATACCTCTGTCAGTCTTGAACCCAGGACCTTGGAAACACTAGTCTGCATGACTTACCACTAAGCCATGACTGCTACACAAGAACATTGTGCTGAAAGAAATATATCATGAAATAGTAGGAATTAATGTAAAGGAATATAGCAAGTCTAGTACACAAAGCATGTCATGTATATTTACTGTCAAATCTAGTGGATTTGTAAAATAGTACTGTGTGAAGAGAAACAGCCATGCTAGTTGGTAGCTAGTAGGCAATAATGTCACAGTAGCACCTAGCAAGCCACACACATACTCAGAGCAGGATAAACACTGTCATAGTTGAATAGTTAAGGGCCCAGACATAGCAACTGTGACTGAGTTACAGGGATGTCCCTGATGTGAAAACAAATCTCAACTGTGCCCCACTGACTCCCGGTGAAATGTACTAACAGTAGGCAGAAAGGTGTTACAACACATGCAATGGTAACTATGAATTACTGAAAGTATGCACCACTTGCATGTCACAAATGGTGTAGTAATACATATGCTCAAAATAACCCACAGTCACAACTGCAGAATATCAGAATATGTCATGGGAGTATCCCACTGATATGTACCATTCCATGAGGCTGATAAAAGATGCACCTGAGAGTATCTGAGGCCTGCTCAGCAGCATGATCAAATACCCTTGTAAGTGTCAAGGCCCACACCATGGCCAGACCACACTGCATGCAGTACCACCCTACCACAACAAACGCATAGGGAATTGCTGCCCAAACAGATATAGCAAGCATTACAAGCTATGAATGTAAATGGAAAATAGGAAAGCCATAGCAACACATTACAGGAAAGACACCTAGCAGGCATACAAGGAGTGAATGTAAAGGGCAAATATTGAAGCCATAGCAACAGATTGCAAGAGCCACTGCTATATACCAGTTACACCACAATTCCCACAGGAAAGCACACACACCCATATACACAGTATTACTAGTCATAGGTGTCAGTTTACATACACACGGAGAAGAGGAAACTGGAGGAAGGAATACTCAGGTTACAGTACAACATGCATTGCAGTGTCTACAACACAGCCTGAAATATGAGAGACATACCAACCCTTACACTCACAGAACAGTGTCCACAGCAAACCAGCATGGTCCCCACCCTGATAATCTGAAAGGGCTATGCCTACCTAACAAACCTTTTTATAGCACTGTCCTGAAATCACAGTGAGAACTGCAATCACTACACAACAGGCTGCATGCAATTAGTAAATGCTGGCTAACAACTGGTGCAGAGGCCATCACATGGACATCTGCAGATACCTACAAAAGCATCCTGTACTCCCAGTCCACACATGCAATACTTTCATTGCACCCTCTGGAGGTAGAGACAGAGAGGGAGAGAGAGAAAGAGAAAGAGAAAGAGAAAGAGAGAAAGAGAAAGAAAAATAAATAAATAAAAAAGTAACAACAAAACAAACAAGTTGACAGCAGGCCAAGTATCTGAAAGCCTACACAAACAGCTGCAAGAAACACAGGTAATGTAAAGTACTAATATAATAGTCTACATACTGTGAACCCTCCATATGTGTTATTGGTCTATATCTATGTATATGAAGATGTGCATAGGGCCGGGGACATACTGCAACTGTCACTGAAGGCTGTACATACATATGTATGTGAAGGTAGCTATGTGCACATAGCAATGTAGGTTGTATTGCAATGTACAATGTAGGTTGTACAGTAATGGATGTTCATCAGTACGTTACTGTGTGTATACATATGTGGAACTAAAAAGGATTATATATATATCTATTATGTGTATACATATGTATATCGAGATATGTATGTATATATATATATATATATATATATATATATATATATATATATATATATATATATATATATATAATATGCATATATGTATACATAGATAGAGAGGGATTTAGAAATACATGGACATATATAGTTTCACAGTGTCATAGTTTAGTACTAGGCTATCTGCCCTGGGGCATTTATAAGCCTAGCCATAGTGATGTGGCTTTCGCCACCTCATGTAATGGTACAAAAGTGTGCAGAATAGATTCAGAATACTGTGCCTCTGTCTAGTAGTGACACAGTGAAGACTCCTGGGGTAAACCTATGATCCGCCATCCACTCGTCAAGATTTCACATGAAGAGAGTCAGTGAGGGGCTCTGCCTAACATGAACTGGGATTCTGTTCCAGAGTATGGGAAGCCTCTGAGTTATGAATCTGTCCCTCCAGAATGTCCTATTCATATTTGTGCTGAGGTTTAAATCTTTAGCTCTTGTGGTTCTGATGGATTTGGATTTTATGAGGTGGAGCATGTCCATCAAGTCCTGATTGGACATGGCCTTGTATGTCAGGCACAGATCACCTCTAAGTAGGCGGTATGCTACTGAATAGAGCTGGAGTTTCTTTAGTCTGGCAGCATATGACATATGTCGGAGACCCTTGATCCTCTTGGTGAGGTACTTTTGGGGTCTCCCTAGCTGTTGCAAGTGCCGGGTGAGGTACATACCAAATGGGGCATAGTACTCATTCATGGGCCTGATAAGGGAGGAGTATAGGGGTACAATGACCTCCTTTGATCTGAATGTGAATCCCTTCATGATAAGATGGGCAAGGTAGGAAGTCTTTCCAAACACTTTGGCAACGTGGGTGTCAAATGAGAGGTCACTATCGACTTGTGTCCCCAAGTCTCTGATTACTTTGTCTGTACTCAGTGGGTTACTGTCTATGTGATAATATGTGGGTACTTTGTTTTTCCCAAAGGGGATGACTATACATTATATGGCATTCAGTTTAAGGCCATGACTCCAGCACCAGTTGTCCGTTTCAGTGAGGCCTTTCTGTAGGATGTATGTGTCGGCTGGTGTATCGACTATGGCGCCTAGTATGCAGTCATCTGCGAACTTTGTCAGCCACTACCCTCCCATGTTTGCTTCCACATCTGAGAAATAAATGCCGAACATGAGGGGTCCCAGGACAGAGCCCTCTGGGACACCACTTGTGACTGCTTTTGAGTCTGACATGGCTCCAGTGATTTTGACTTCATGGGTTCTATCCTTTAGCCGGTTTGCAACCCATCTTGTGACATATGGATTTACATTTCAGCTGTTGAGCTTGTCTATGATGCCAGAGTGGGGTATTATGTCGAAAGCTTTAACCAAGTCCAGGTAGGCTGTATGGACTGCTTTGCCCTCGTCAATGGCTCTAGTGACTGTTTTGAAAAGGTCAACCAGGTTCAAAAGGCAGGATCTGCCCTTTACAAAGCCGAACTGGGTGGGATCAAGTGTCTGTAAGTCCCCAATGTCTCTGTGTATGAGTTTCATAATGAGTCTTTCCATAGCTTTGCAGACCAGGCTGGTTAAGCTTATGGGGTGATAGTTACCAGGGTCTGTAGAGGTGCCACCTTTGTGGAGTGGGACTACTGTTGCTGTATGCCAGTGTTCAGGTACATATCCTGTAGTAAGGCTACGGTTAAATAGCATTTTATGTGCGGGTTTAGCTCCTCTCGGAGTTCATGTAGCACGCAACCCGGGATACCGTTGGGTCCCATTGATGCTGTGTTTATAGCTTTGCTGAGGGCGGTTCTCAGCTGGACATCTGAGATGACAGGGAAGTTACATTCAGCTGGGATAAGTATTTCTTCTTTTGGGGGTGAGGGAGGGGAGAAATTTGCACTGAACCTGTTTGCCAGAATGTTGGCAATATCTGTGTGTTCAGTGTATTTTTTGTCATTGTGAACTAACTCTGAACATATCTGAGGGTTTCCGCCCAGGTTTCTAACATAGCAGAAGAAGGCCTTGTGGTTATCTTTAGTGTCCATAGCGATTTTCCTCTCAAAGTTGGCCTTGCATGTTTTTATGAGAGAACGTAGCTTTCTACTTGTGCTAATCAGAGATGCCTTATCTTTATGGGATTTTGCTCTGTCGTGCAGTAGCTTCCTTCTTTTGTTATACAATTTGTTCATGGCTGGGGTCCACCAGACAGGACGCCTGCCCTTGGTGGAGAGGTTCTTGGTTTTATTTGGGATTGCATGATCCATGCATTCTTGGAGATGTCCGTAGAAAGCATTTGTGAAGCATTCTGCATTGTGGGATGTGGTTTCCACTGGTCCAGTGGGCTTAAAGGATACCATCTCAGTGTTAAGAAGTGTAAAGTCGGCTTTTGAGAAGTTTTTCACTGTAGTCTTTTGTGTTGTGGGTGGAGGTGGGATATGTATATCCAGGGTGATTAGTTTGTGGTCAGATGTCACTAGTGAGGGGTATACTTCTGGTGTGTAGCACATTGTCCCCATGTTTGTGATGATCAGGTCTAGTATATTTTCTCCCCTTGTGGGAGAGGTGACTAGCTGTTCCATTGCATTTGAATTTATGAATTCCAGGAACCTTTGGGCTAGGGTGTTTGGGCTAGAATAATGCACCCAGTCTATGTTAGGGTACTTGAAGTCTCCCAATATGATGGTGTTTGGTGAGACATTCATATCCTCCAATGTCTTCAGGAAGGCTGAATGGGGTTCCTGAGATTGGGAGGGTGGTCTGTAACATGCTACCAGTTGTATTGCAGTTTTGCCTATGGTTAGTTGCACCTGGATGTTCTCTGATGCTTCATGTGTTGCCACTAACCTGGAGGTGTGGGTGTCCTTGATGAATATGGACACTCCCCCTCCCTTTTTGTTTTGGCCTGAGTTTTGGGGCCAGAAAGCATGATACGAGGTATAGCCTGGTAGCGCTGAGGTGCTCTCAGGAGCATTGAACCAGGTTTCAGTTACTGCACAGACATCGAGATTGATAGAATATGTACGTACAGATATATGTAATACACACATACATATATAGATATATGTAGATACATATACATATACAGACAGATCTGACTGTCAACAGATATGTCTGTATATGACTATCTCTCTCTCTCTGTCCCACCCCCTCTCACTCTCTCTCTCCCTCTGTCTCTCTCTCTCTCTCTCCCCCTATCTCCCCATATCTATATGTATATATCTATATCTATATCTATATATATTATATATATATATATATATATATATATATATATATATATATATATATATATATATATATATATATATATATATATATATATATATATATATATATATATATATATATATATATATATATATATATATATATATATATATATATATATATATATATATATATATATATATATATATATATATATATATATATATATATATATATACTGAGTGAGGCAGATGTGTGCAGATGTATTGCAACAGGTGCCTGGTGACAAAGGCATGGAGTGAACACCAGTGTGGATACTGGAGTACCATACCCCATTCCAAAACACTGACACCAGTAACCACCACATATGTGCATGCCTGCCCACCACTGCATATGTCAGGGGGGAACAGGGGCAACAAGTGTACAATAGGCTCCCCATTGATATACACAATGGCACACTAGTCCTGTAATACCTGTACATGGAATGTGTCAGCAGACATGGTGTGTCAGCTATGGACATGTAGGTCGCTGTACCCCTCTACACCCCACAATGTCCTACACGGTATGTACCTCCCATGACAGCTACAGATATGGAGAAGGACACAGACATATGTAAGTAACTGTGTCAATGCACTCAAACACATTACCTATGCAGAGTGACTGACAAGAACACAGAATGCACCCAGACTACCTACATAGAGGTTACCACTGCTGGATATACATAGTTAGGTCACACCCATGACAGTTGTCTAACAACCATGGTAACACCTCCAACAACCACAACCCAAATTACCTATGTCTGTCTTCCTTGTCACCACAGTAAACAGCACATGGTGGAGGTACACGTCCCTACCCACAGATAAGACATACCCTGGAGTAAACCACACAGCATTAAGAAGCAAGGCTCCCCATGAGTAGATGTCAGACATACCCCTGATGAATGTTATGCAGATAGGTAATATGCCATATGAGTCACCCTGTGTAACTGTTTGACAGGAGCAGGTACGATCACATCACATGTGTCACAAGGGGCAGGGTAGCATAACAGTATGCTGCTGTAGGCCCAGGGCCAATAGCATACTACCTACCTAAGACACAATGCACACCCACAAACCCATTGCAAACCAAATATGTGAGGTGGAATGAGTGTGCCAGTGACTGGCTGCATGTTATGTACTGGTGTGATTGCTCACCATGACTGCCTGTCTGTCATGGTAGTGTGTGTCCTTGGTGTGAGGCCAGAGACAGATGTGTGAGGTATTGCTATCAACACATACTACATTGCCATATGTTGTGCTGTGTTACCCTGTATGTGACTGTGGTATAGGTAGGCTTATGGCAAGTAAGAATAGTGTGCATTACCAGTGAAATATGTAACATGCATTGCATACAGTGCATGGGTTGATAATGTTCCCCATACAGTACCTTGATACAAACCCCCAGTGTGAGGTTGTGCATTGGACCTAAACCAGTGTGCTGACTGCTGGTGTATACTAGTCTGTCGTATGGAGTGTGCCAGGTACTGCTGCACAGTTGTCGGCTGAGCACTGATATCTGGTCATTTACATGTGTATCCCCCAATAGACAGACAGATGCTATATATGGGGGTTAAGTCATATCACTACAGTCGAGTATTATGTGAATTATGTGTATTATGTGTGCCATATTTTGCTGACATATTTTTCTTCTCCTTTTCAGGGCTATGGTTCACCAGAGAAACCCTGTGTACTCTGCTGCGGAGGAGGAAGAGATACACCAGAGCCTGGTGTGGGATTTCACAATACTCTCTTCCCACACCAGCCAGAACCAGCAGGAGAGGGCTGCACTGTGGCAAGACCTGGTCCGTCGGGTAAATGACATAGGCACACATAACCGGACATATGAGCAGGTACGCCATCGCTGCAGTGATTTAAGTAGAAATGTCCATCAGCGTGCGTCGGATATCCACAGGCAACAGCTTGCCACAGGTGGTGGGGTGGCTAGACACCCCCCTTCACCAGACTGGAGGGACTACTCCTAAGTGTTGTGGCTCCAGCCCAACAGCAACAACAGCAGCAGCATACATGCGTAATGATGGCGGCTGGAGCCACCCAGCAGCAGGACACGGAGCATTCAGGTAACATGCCATGTGTATAGTTGACTGTTCTGTACACTGTTAGTTTATTGTGCAAGAGTGATATTCTCAATATCGGCAGTAGACCTGTGGAAGCCAACTGTTGCACTACTGAACTGTATCATACTCACAGTATCAATGGCACAGTTGTGCCCACTGACAATAAATGTCTGATTTCTGCAGGTCCCTCTGGTGTAACAGCAAGGCAGCCTTTCCATGCTGGTGAGTGTGTAATAACAATACCTTCAATACTCTTGATACTAATAGTAATAATAGGCTGAAGCAGTAGTGCTATGTGTTTGATTGCAGGTGTGTTTGTGTCTGTGTGTTGATATCTCATATACTGAGGAGTGTGCATGTGTGCAAGCGTGCATGTGTGCATGTGCCCATGTGCGCATGTGTGCATGTGTGCATGTGTGCATGTGTGCATGTGCCCTGTGCATGTGTGTATCAGTGGTGACATTGTGTACACATTGTAATGTGTGTTTCCTGTCTTACTCCCACAGGTTCTGGTGCTGCTCTGGTGTTGTGCAGCAGGGAACCCGAATCAGCTGCCGTGGATAGTGATAATGATGATACCTGTGTAATGGCACAGGGAGTTGTACCAGGGTCCGTCGTTGGTCAGCCAATTGACAGTACACAGCTGTCGACCCCATCAATGCGCACAGTCATCCTGCCGATACATCCTTTGTCACCAATGTCCCTAGGTGATGGACAGGATACAGTGGGCATTGACCAGGGTAATGTGGTATCAGTGGCACATGCATCCCCACACAGCAGCCATGGCCAGGGTCCTGACATGGTACCACACAGGCAGATGTCCAGGGGTTCTCGTGGGAGCATCCGTGGGCGTACCGCCCCTGTCACACGTGCCCACAGAGGTCTTTCAACCTCAGTTATGTTTCGGGCTGTAATGCAGGCACAGTCACGTATGGAATGGTACACCAGACAGGGTCTGACGGAGGTGAGAGCATGTTGCACAGCTATGAACGACAGTATGCGTGATGTTGCGGCTGCCATCCGTAACTTCACCGAGGTCATTGACAGACGTTGGGGGGACACATTAGTTCTGTTCCACAACTACATGTCCATGAGCCAGGGCAATGGTGGACGGTTGAGGCGTCGACATGGCCGTATGCCAGCAACAGCAGCAGCTGGCAGCCGTCGTGGACGACAACAGGCCCGTGGCCGCTCCCATAGTGCCAGCAGCAGCCCCAGCAATGCTGGGTCTGTGCTGTCATCAGACTGCCCCAGGAGACCACGTGGCTCTGGACAGTCCCAACAGGGTCCTGTCTCCAGTCACCAACCACCTGCTTCTGATGACAGTACCCAGTCTGGCTTAGTACCTGATACGGTCCGTAGCACCCCTGCCAGGCACAGGTACCATGTCCGTGGCCAGAGACAGTGATCTGTATGACCTGGCAGGTACAGTCTGTGGCTGTCCACAAACACCTGTATATGGCAGCCATGAGGTGGAACTGTGTGCATGCATACACACATGCAAATTGATAACACCTAGGGCTACCGCATACACGCACACACTGCATCAACATTGCCCCATCTTGTACTGCTGTCCTCACCAACACACACACACAGACATGTCATTTGGTTGTATCAGTGGCAGACTCAGGCATACCAAGTACACACCCTGTGCATATGATGAAACTGTGCCACCTCCTGCAATCTGTAACATCGGTGCAGGAACAGGTTAACATGGTGCTGATGCACAGGGTGACTACATAGAAGTGTAGTAATAGTATCATGTTGTCAACAGTACAGTGTAATGATATCATTGTGGGTATATCCCAGCATGCCTGATGCAGTTACAGTATGAATGTCATTGTATTGTTTTGTACACCCATAGTAATTACCATAGTGTAATGTCTGCACATCTTTGCATACTGGTGGTGAGGCTGTCAACAGATGGCCACCTACATAGGTAGCACAGGGGATAAAATGTAAGTATTGATACTCAATGATGGACATGTCAAGTGCAAGTTGCATGCTGTCCACACTCAACTCTGCAATGAGGATGTTTGAGAATGTTGGTATATGTGCAGTAATATACAACAGGTTCAAGACTCACAAGAGCACCCTAGCACTACAAGGTCACACCTCATACAATGCATGACAGCCCCAAAGCACAGAACTAACTATGACAGGAGGGAGAGTCTCCATACATGTCAAGGATACTGTGGTGCCAGGACAGGTAGCATACATCCTACTAAGTTTGGAACTGCTGAGTGAGGGCTCAGTGTCTGTTATTCGAAATGTGTATTAGTTCAGGTATGAGCACTTGGGTTTCAGGCCAGTTATTCTACATTACAAAGGTACATGGTCTGTACACTTGTGGGAGGTGGGGCTGGACCCAGCCCATCTGACCTGTGAATGTCTGGGTACAGGCTTATAGTGCCTGTATATATGCACTGTTACCTACTGGAAGTCGTACACCTTGTTTGTTGTAGCATAGTCTAGATCCAGGCCTGCTGACTGTAGCTTTGTTTGTATGCATGTTTGCTTGTTATGTCCCTGAAACACTGATTCCACCTGCAATGCAGATTTACAGATCCTCTGTGGATTCCTAGTGACATCTGTATTGCTTACTGTACTGATGTCCATGTCTCACTTGACAGAACGTCACTGTTTGTCCTGTTTGCATGTAAGTTGCCTGTAACACATTGCATATGACTTACCTCACATTTGCTCACGAAAGCATTTATATATGCCAGCACTAACAAATCAGGAGCACTACACCCTCACATACTCACCTTGAGTACCTTGTTCCCCATTGGCCCTATGTGTTGTTAATTATTATGGGATTCACAATGCTATGGTAGCATGTGCAAAGGTCACTTGTCAATCTACTCTCTGGTCCAGTTGGTAAATCTGTGAGTCATGTGGCAATGTTACAGCTGCCTCATGTACACAGACAACCCTCTCCCCTTCCCATAAACTTACAACACATGTGAGAGATGCAACCACATAGCCAAATTGGGGGTTAAGCTCTCATAACTCAGTACTGGCATACCCTGTCAGGTGGAGTGGGATATTACAGTGAATACAATACCAGTCTCACATAGACCTGCCACGACAGCAATCTAAACACAGAAACACACAGGAACATTCTTGGAGTCTCAGAATAGCATCCTGCCTGAGCAGCAGACACCTGCGAAGCAGACACACAAGCAAATGTTACACCAGAACAGAGCACGTGCAACACATAGCTCACAAAGCCTGTGTGCCAAACAGTCACGTACCTCCCTGGACTACATGTTAGGGGACATAGAGGGGCTCTCTGAGCATGTGGCACAGGCTGGTATGACCCTGACCTTGAGTAGCATCTTACCCTCACCAAGAATGCTGCCACAATATGTAGACAATATGTAGACAGGATGATCAATTTCTACAATTACCTTATGTTTCAGTGACATTCAAAGGGGATCCAATGCCTGTCAGCATGGGATTACATGCTAGACAAGCCACGTTGCTTTGCTAGGGACAACTTGCACCTGTCACCCATGGGCCGTTGTATATTGGCAGAGGCTCTTGCTGCACACATAGTGCCTTTTTATGCAAGGCTGAAATTACATAGCCACCTACACAGGTATCACACGGGATAGGACACTAATAGTAATGCTACTCAATGCCAGCAGTGTAAACCTCAAGATGCATGCAGTGGAAACTGTCCTTAGCATGGGGAACAGCAATATCCATGCAGTAACAGACTCCTGGTACAAGGCTCCCAGGTGCACCCCATCACTGCCAGGTCATACCTCATACCATGCTTGTCGTCCCCTAAACATGCACCAAACCAGAACAGGGGGGATGTATCCAAAGGCACCTCAGATACACACACCCCCAGGTTGGTGGCACAGCACAAAGCATCAGAGCCTATCCACGTGCAACTAACAGTGGGTTAGACTGCCTTCAGGTTCATAGCCTGGCACACACCACCCTTCCATACCCAGGAATCCCACTTGGCCTTCCTGACAACACTGGGAATATGACAGTCTCTACAAACACCATTATATGGGTGGACTGCAACTACCCAAACATAGAGTGTTAGCATTACTCTAGCTCCAAGACCCTAGCTGAAAGGTTCCTAGCATTCATTCCCTGCATTGCTATGGAACAACTTGTTACCACTCCCACAAGAGGTGAAAACATGCTGCACCTGTTCATCAACAACATGTGGACTATATGCTCCAGACCAGTCGTGTATCCATCGCTGGTAGGATGACACCATATACAACTCACTCTGTATATTCACATACCACACGCAGCCCTTGCACAGAACACCACAGTCATACAGTTGTCTAATGCAAATTCCATGTATTCACATGAGGCAGGCTTCGGACATGGGAACTATTGAAGGTCACAGGTACATATGTGTATGTGGCACACACATACATCATGTGTACATTGACATTACTGATATAATGTATGTTGTGCAATATTGGGAACAACACCCCACACACATGGACAAACTGTGTGACAAAAACACACATGGCGTTTGTAGGATACAAACCCCTATCTAACTATGTTATGACACTTGTGAGAGACGCAGTAGTAGAGTGCGCTATTTGCATCACTGGGAGGCTTGCTTTCTCCTGCTGTACTTATAGGGTGCTGACATCATCAGTGTTTAGACAGTGGAATATGCAGCATGTGTTGTGTTGTACTAGTTGCCAAAAGGGACATATCTCTTACACATAGAATTGCACACACACTACTCCCCCCCAACATACACTCCACACACACTGAGCACTTGCAGGATTCAAACCCCTACGTAACTATGTTATGACACTTGTGAGAGACGCATTAGCAGAGCGCGCTATTTGCTTTACTGAGAGGCTTGTTTTCTCCTGCTGTACTTATAGGGTGCTGACATCATCAGTGTTTAGACAGTGGAATATGCAGCATGTGGTGTGTTGTACTAGTTGCCAAAAGGGACATTTCTCTTACACATAGAATTGAACACACACTACTCCCCCCCCCACAGTCACACATACACACACTGAGCACTTGCAGGATTCAACCCCCTACCAAACTATATTATGACACTTGTGAGAGACACAGTAGCTGAGCGCGCAATTCAAATTACTGGGTATCATTTGTGCTCCTGACATATGTATATTGTGCTGACATCATTATTTATGAAGAGGTATGTACATCTGTTACTGTCCATCAGTAAGGGGTAGAGCATATATATGCATTAACTTTGCACAGGCACAGTGGCCTACTGTACTGCGGAGGCAGACGCCAAATACACTGTGGATAGCCTTCTGTATTCCCTAGGGACAACAGCCTAGTATTGCACTCTACGGCCATATGTTTACCTGTCAGATGCAAGTATCTGTTGCTCATATACTGTTTGTGGGTCTTTATTGCCATAGCTTTCCCTATCTCTATGAACAACTTGTGTACTGTGGCAGATGTTTGCATATGAGTGGGATCCAGTACTTTACTTATATCTCTGTTGTAATTTCACTGTGTGCACTGGGCAGATTTCTGTATTGTGGGAGGTTCCTGTGTTAACACATACAAATGCCAGATATGTGTGTGCAACTGCTGAACTGTGACATGGCCTAGGTGTGTAAGCATGCCCAGTTCACAGTTTCTATGGCTTCTTGACTGACACGTCAGATTTATCTAAGTGTGCGAGCATGCCCAGTGTGAACTTTCCATATGTTGGGATCTGTGGTCCACCACATTTGTGTTTGTGTGTGGACTTCATCTATATTTCACATGTACAGTTGAGTGTTGGACGTCAGGTTGTGTTCTTACTGCCCAACTTCTTTGTGTCTGAACCTAACAGGCATTATGCTGTGCCTGCAGGGTTGCCATGGGATAGTTTGCATACAGTTGTCAACATCCTTTCATACTGACCAAACAGTGTATTGTTGTATAGTGTACTGGTTCAGTACTTTCACTGTGGTGGACAGTATCATCGGTTTCAGTCCTATCACTGCTTGTAATATTTATAGTGAGCACACCAGACTGGTTGAGGGCCAGTTGTGCAGATATGACCATGTTGCATTTTGTTCAGATATGGACAACATAGAACAAGATTGTCCGACATTGTTAATGTATTCCACAATGTGTGTGGACAGTGACAAACAATGGCCATGGGCCCTAGGCCATTTGTAATGCTAGTCAGAGAGTGTTTGTCCTTCAACACACATATTTACTGGTGTTTGCCATGACATATGTCAAGGTTAGTGTGCTGTGCCTCTGTCTACCCGTGACATACAGGTGATATCCAGGGTACACCTACCATCTCCCATCCAGTCATCATGATTCCTCTGGATAACGGTCAGTGAGGGACTCCCTGGATAACCTGTACTGGGAGTTTAGTCATGAGTGGAGTGAGCTTCTGGGTTATGGACCAATCAGTACAGCATGTCTTGTTTATGTCTGTGCTGGGGTTCAGGCCTGTCATCTGCATAGGTCACCAGCATTCAGATTTTACATGGTGCCAAATGTCCATTGATTCCAGCTTGGTCATGGCTTTACACATCAGGCACAGATCACCTCCAGCCAGGTGGTATGGCACTCTGTGGAGCTGCAGTTTGTTTAATCAGGCAACACATGGCATCTGTTACAGCTCTGAGATCCTCCTGGTGGGGTATTTGTGGGGTCTTTCCAGTTGATGCAGGTGTCTGCTAAGGTACATCCCACAAGGGCCATTGTACGCAATTGTGAGGCTGCTGATGGATGACTGGAGAGGCACAATGACCTACCCTGACCTAGCTGTGCTTACCTTCATGATTAGGTGGGTATATGGTATGGTTCTGTAACCACTACAGACACATGGTTGGCACATGCAGGATATCTATCACCTTATGTCCCCAGGTCTCTTATTGCTCCTGATGTACTTAATGGGTTAACACCTATGTGGTAATTTGTGGCCACATACTGTGTTTCCACAGGGGATGACTATATACTATTCTGCATTTAGCTTGTTGACATGGCTGTGGCACCACTTGTCTGTTTCTATGTGTGCCTTTTGTAGGATGCTTGTGTCAGCTGGAGGGTCCGATATGGTGGGCAGTTTGTAGTCATCTGCGAACCTGTTCAGACAGAGTCCTTCCATGTTGGCCTGTACCTATGTGACATATATAGCATACAAGAGAGGTCCCAGGACCGTGCCTTGTGGGATGCCAGTTGTACCTGGTTTGTAGTCTGACATGGCTGCAGCATGTCTGAGCAGGTCAGTTCTGTCCTTGAGCTGATTTGCAACCCATCTACATGGACAGGGGTTTATAGTTAGGCTGGTGAGCTTATCTGTACTGAACAACTAGGGTATTGTATGGAAGGGTTTAGCAAGGTCCAGATAGGCTGTGTGAACCACATTCCCCTCATCAATGGCCTTGGTGCATGTTTCACATGAGTCAGACATGTTTAAGGGGCAGGATCTGCCCTATGAAAGCCACACTGGGTAGGGTCCAATGTCTGTAGGTACCCAATCTCGTTATTCCTGGGATCCATGATCATCCTCTCCATTACTTTGCCAACCAAGATAGGGTTGAGGGGTGATAGTTTGCAGTATCCATTCAGGCACCACCTTTGTGGTGAGGGACCACTGTTGCTGTACACTGCTCTTTGGGTACATATCCCGTGGTAAGACTGTGAGTGCGTAGTAGTGCTATTTGGTGTTCCATTCTTCTTACAGTACTTGTTGGACACAACCCAGGACACCATCTGGTACCATTGATGCTGTGTGGTGTGCTTTGTAGATGCTGGCTGTTACCTCAGCATCTGCAATGTCAGGGGGCAAGCACTCTGCTGGGATAGATATTTGGCAGTTTGGTGCTGGTGGGGAGTTTGCAAAGAATCTGTTAGGTTGGATGTTGGCAATGTGTGTGGGTTTGGTGTATTGTTTGTGATATTTGAGTACTGCAGAGCATATCTGTGGATTATCACCATGGTTCCTACCATCACTTGGACAGCCGTGTGATTATCCTTTGTGTCCTGCACAATTTGTATCATTATAGGTTCATAGGTTCAAACTAGGCTATCTGCCCTGGCCATGTTTGAGCATAGACAGACTGTGTGTGACTTCGACACCCCTTGCAATGTGCATATTATGCCCATTTAGGGTTTACTTTACTAGATGTGACACAGGGATGGCCCCCAGTGTACACCTACTATCTCCCATGCACTTGACCAGATTTCTCTTGTTGAGTATGAGTGTGGAGCTCAGCCTATCATGGACTGGGATTCTGTTCCAGAGTGTAAGGAACCTCTGGGTTATGGATCTGTCCCTCCAGCACATCCTATTTATCTATGTGTGGAGGTTCAGATATCTCACTGTGGTGTCTCTGCTGGATTTGGAGTTTCTGCAGTGGAGCATATCCATTCATTCTGGATTGGAGATGGCCTTGTACATCAGGTATACATTGCCTCTGACTGGGCAGTATGCATGTGAATTGGGCTGTGGTTTCTTCAGCCAGGCAGCAGATGACAAATGTTTGGACTCTTTATCCTCTTGGTGAGGTACATTTGGGGTCTTTCTAACTGCTGAAGGTGTCAGGTAAGGTACATCCAAACTGGGGCATTGTTCTCAAGTATGGGCCTGAAAAGGGAAGAGTATGGGGGCACAGTGACCTCTCTTGATCCACATGTGCATCCTTTCATATTAAGGTGGGCAATATAGCAGGTCTTCCTGGCCACCTTGGCAATGTGAGTGTCACATGACGGGTTGCCATCCACTTGTGTCCCTAGGTCCCTGATTACTTCTTCCGTACATAATGGATTGCCACCTATGTAATACTTTGTGTGTGCCTTGTTTGGTATTTGTTGAGACATTTATACTCTGCAGTGTCTTCAGGAAGACTGGCTGGGGTTCCTGGATTTGTGAGGGTGGTCTGTAGCAGGCTGCAAACAGGGACGCAGTTTGAGCCACTGTTACTTGCTCGTGGATAGTCCATGCTGCTTCTTGCTGTGGTACCAACCTGGGGGTGTGGTTATCCTTGACAATTACTGATAGCCACACTCCTATTGTAGTGTGTTCCATGTTTTGGAGCTGTAGAGCATGGTATAAGGCATAACCTGGTAGTATTAGGGTGCTCTTCTGGGCCTTGACCCAGGTTTCTGTTACAGAACAGATATTACCATTCTCCATGCTGTGATGGGTTTGGTCTGCATGCACCTTGCAGGTTAGACTTCTGGCATTGGGTAGCATTACATCCAGGTTGTTATCCCTTGTGCTACCTATGGTGGTGGGTTTGTGTTTCCAGCCTTACATATTCAAGGCACAGTGGGGGTGACAACAGCCTTTGCCAGTATCCACAGCCAGGTGTGCTGGCTGCATGCCATCCCTAGCAGGTGGGGCATCATGTCTTGCTCAGCATGTCATCCCAGGCTGTCAGCCATTTGTTCCCCTTTGCTAACAGCAATACTTCAGCCAATTATTGTACTTGATCTTGTTATCTTCATAGTGTGGCATCATGCTTGGTGAGGGTGAGATGTTAGGCTGGGTCTTCCTGTTTGCATATACTAGATGGTGTTACATTGCTTAACACATGGTAATCATGCCTCAGGTGGTGCTGCAGGGCTGCCTATGTCAGATGCACATACTACACTCCCTGTACATGTTTGAAAGCAGGTTGTGTCATGTTAGGCATCCCTGTTACTATATGAGTGAGTCAGAGAGGGGTATCATTCCCAGGGTTCCTACTGAGCCAGTGTATGTGCTATGCATTGCCTCTTTGCCAAGGCCAGGGCATACTGGGCATGCCTCCTTCTGCCTACTGGGGCAGGCTCAGGTTGTTCCTCCTCCAAATCATGCTCTGCCTGTGATGGCCTTGGCAATGGTGGGGGGCTGTTTGTCCCTGCCCTATGCTGGTCCTGCTGCAGCTGTTTTCGCAGAATCATATTATGTAGCATAGCACATACCATGACAATTTGGGTACATGTAGTTGGTGAGTACTGCAAGGCTCCACCAGATGTGTCCAGGCACCAGAACCGTGACTTGAGCAGCCCAAACACACGCTCTATTACATTTCGTGTTTGTGCGTGCGCCTCATTATGGCGTTCTTGTTCAGGTGTGTGTGCATTTCTGATGGGTGTCATCAGCCACGGCTCCAGTGCATATCCAGCATCCCCCACTAAGTGACCATGTGGGATGTCCCCATTGGCAAATGTCTGGTACAGCTGCTCAAATGCCAGATATGGGAATCATGGTAGCTTCCAGGGCAGCCAGCACACACATTCATTATTATGCCCTGGGCATCACACACGTCCTGGCAGTTGATGGAGGGGAAGCCCTTGTGGTTAATGTAGGCCCTACCCCGCTCACCAGCTGGTGCTTTGATGCGTATGTGCGTGCAGTCTATTGCACCCACTACCTCAGGGTATTCAGTTATCTGCTGGAAGAGACGCATATTGCTGGCCAATACCTCACGGGAATTGGGGAAATATACATGCTCACCGACATGTGCTGACATGGCATACAGGAACTGGTGCAGTACTCTGGAAGCTGATGCCTGTGATATCTCCATCATATCACCAGTTGGTCTCTGGAAGGTACCTGTTGCTAGTATTCTTAGGCCAACACATACCTTGGTTTCCACTGTGATGGGTTCCCCTCTGTTGGTTCTGTGTGTGAGGCGTGGCCTGCACAGCTCAACAATTTGCTGCAGGAGGTCTCTCTCCACTCTATAGCGCTCCACTATCTCCAGCTCATGTAACCCCTGGTAGGTGACCCTGGGCCTGTACACTCTTCTTCGTCTCCTCACTGTGGGTTGTCTGGCAGCATTTGCATTGTCACCACCCTCAGCAAGTCTCCTATGTCTCTTTTAATAGCTATGGCAGCCCCTAGCATGTTTGGTCTGAGTGCAGCTTTTTCAGTTTTCACTTCTAATAGCTTACTCCTGTCTTTCAGTGTCTCTTGAGAGAAACATACTGCAATGCTGTTTGCAGTGTTTTAAGTGCTGGGCTGGGCTGGTATTCTGTCTGTGTAATTGCCTGCTTCTAATTGTTTTCACCTGCTAACTCTACCAGTATTCCCTGCTAGCTTCCTACTATTTCTTCTGCTTCCTTTTCCCTCTCTGTTTCCTCAGGGGGGAGCAGCACGCATACCAGCAAAAACATGCTCACAGTGGCTACCATGCGCGCACACATGCTTACACAGACTAGAATCTGCTTATTTGGGTTAAAACGCGTGCACACCAGCACAAACAGGTTTACATATCTTTAAACAGACTCCTACATGCTTACTCTGCCTTACATGTGCGCACTCTGTCTTACTATTGCCTCCCAGTGTGCACACGTGCGTATGCATGCACAGCAAGAAACTTTGGTGTTGGCCACAGTGTACACCTTCCATTTCTTGACTTTCCCATGCTTATCTGTTGACACTCCTCTTTCTCTGCTGTGTGACTGACATCTTTCACATACCACTTTACTCCAATGAGCTTGATTTCTTTCTAACATTCCTTCCTGTGATGTCACCTATCTCCTACTCTGTTACTCCCCCTTATCTAACTCTTACACTACACGGGATGTGTTCATTTGCTATGTGACACTGCGATTCACTATCCTACCACTCATTTACATAGGATTGCCTACTAATGCTTAGTTACGTGTCTTACACTCAGCTTCCCCCCTTAGCAACCACTAAGCGGTGGCCATGTTGTTTTCGGTCTGCTAGTCCCTGCATTGTAAATCCATGCATTGCATAAAACCCACATTTGTGGGTTTCAAACCTTTATTTTTATGTCTTATTTAGCGCAGCCCATTTGCGCGGGGCTGCGCTGCGTTTAAACCTCGCCGATCGCCGAAAATTTTTTTTATTTTATTTCATGTTTGCATCAGGTTACCGTGCCAATGGCCACATATTTGGCCATTGGCATGCTGCCTGATACATATGCACACTTTATTTGGAGCTGTCATGGCTCCAGTGTGTTATTTGCAGAAACTTACTCAGTTGTCAACTGAGTACATTTCTGCACCTAACACGACTCTTACACAGGCTGGTTTCAGCTTCGTGGATTGCTAATCTACCTCATTTGCATGCCTTTCGGCTGCAAGTGAGGTAATTAGCATATCCACTCCCTGCCTGTGTAAGAGACGTTTTAGCTGGTCTCTTACACGGTATTTCGGGCTGTTCCTGGATCGCGATGGCTGCATGGAGTCTTAAACGACTCTTAGACTCCGTGCAAGCCATCATGAATCCTGCCCAATGACTTTTATGCAAGCAATAATGCCCAACAGGGTGTGTGTTATTGTGGAAATAACGCCCACCAGGGGGAGTTCTGACACCTGACGCAGCAGTTGAAGGGCTTCTACACCCCTGGAAGTTTATTATTTCCACAAAATCACACACCCTGGAGTGCATTGTTGTGTTTAGAGAATGGATTGTCTATAAAATTGTTGTTTTACTTACTTTTTTTATTGCTATTTTTTTAAATGTATTTTTGATGTAAAACAGTTCTTCTGCCTAATGTTTCAAACTTGCTGTAGTATATGTTAATGGTGTTGGAAGAAGCATTGTACTATTTGTTGGTCCTTACTCCTAAAATATTTGGTTTGTTGCCAGTCATTAGAGATTGAAAGTTACTAAATAATGGCATACATTTGAGTTACAGACTTGTATTTCCTTCAGAAAATTCAGGCTAACACAAATCCTTTTATTTAAGCAAGGTAGTAATTTTATAAAAGCAATATTTAATATCTATTCCTAGTTTGGAGCCTTAGTATCCCCTTTATTTTAGGCTTTCTCCAGATGTAGTCAGCTGAAAGGTCCAGAGGTATGCAAACCTCTTTACTGCTGTTGCTGCTAATGGTTGATCTCACTCACTAACTCTCTCACATACACACACACACACACACACACACACACACACACACACACACACACACACACACACACACACACACACACACACACACACACACACACACCACTCACACCCCTGCTTCAAAAAATGCATGCTAACATAAATCCTAATATTTAAGTAACTTTGTGATTTTGTATCAGCAACATTTAAAATATGTTCTTGTTTTGACCCTTTGTTCCCCATTTATTTTAGGCTTATCCAGATATCTTGAGCTAAGAGGTTGAAAGGTGCGCAAACATCTTAGTTGCTGCTGTTACTATGGATCACTCGATTGCTCTCACTCTGACTCTTCACTCTTTCTCTCACACACACACACACACACACACACACACACACACACACACACACACACACACACACATATATATACCCACCCACCCACATACACATGCAGTCTCTTCTGCTTTTATGCATGCATTAACTCAAACACGCAGACAGAAAGATAAACACACAAACATGCACACACACTTTTTTCTGTTTCATTTATTTTCTTCCACTAAACCACAAACGAAAAAACTGTTGAACCAAAAGAGCGTAACAACGAACAAGAACACTATGAGAGACTACTTCGTAAAATAAACAGACGTTTAATGACTCCAAATTAATGTTAACATTAATTTGGAGTCATTAAACGTCTGTTTATTTTACGAAGTAGTCTCTCATAGTGTTCTTGTTCGTTGTTATGCTCTTTTTATTTTCTTCCACTGGCTAAACAGCTAAAGCGCTGCTTAGTGAGTGTAAAATTATAGCTCGATCGATCTCTCTCTCTCTCACTCTCAATCATGCATACATTCTCACACACAGACATAAACACATACACACACACACTTGCTTTTTATTTTAATTTTTTTTTCTTTTTTTCTTTTTCACTTACTAAACAGCAAAAGCACTACTTAATGAGACCAAAATAATGGCAACCAATAGTTTACTTTCAATCCAAGCTCCATGGCAGCTTTGAATGCTGTTGGGATGTGGTGGACTCATTTTTCAGCGAGCATTATGTGTAGATTAACAGTCTGCAGGACATTCATTCTCTAATCAAGGTACTGAACTACAGATCACCCATTCTCTAAAAAAGTACATGATATTGGTTAGTGCAGCTATTATTACTGCTTAGAGTGGTATATGACCATACTGTTACAGTTAATTTATTTGCACAGATACAGTATTACTAATATGTGTGAACCAATATCAAGTGTCTGTTAGGCATTCCATTACACTGCTCAATACTCTACAGACATAAAACCACACTCTCTGCCACATATTAGCAAATATCATCTGCATGTTTATCCAGATATGACCATAATGCACTGTACTATAAATGTCTGCAATTCTCAAAACATAGCAAAATAGACCAGATCTATCTGTAACTCTAAGCATCTATTACTCTAGCATTTATATACAGGAATTTTTTTTTTAATCTGTGGCAGTTTTGCTGGATGTGTTGACCTCTGTGGATATGTAGCTCTCCAGAGCCCTCCTCTTCTTGGTATCACAATTATACATTATCGTCAAAGTACTTACCCTCCCCCTGGCTTGGGTCAGCAGATACTATGTGTAAGTGAGGGCAAGGATCAGAAGAGTGAGACTAGGATCCAATATTAATGTTGATAGTGGATGGCCTGACAAAGTACCAAGAAGCTCAACCCCTTCTATGCTGGCATTATTCAGATGACCATTGTGAGCTGTTAGGTATAACTATCTCAAGTGTCTACACCCTTTCATAGAGTTATGGCACCCCCTCATAGCCTGTGCATTCAACTAATCTGGACACTGTTCTGGGTATCTCTAAGGTTTCAGGAATGACCTGCCCCATATCCTTATGCCTCCTCTGAACAGAGATGAGCAGGTATACACTCATCATTCCTCCCTCTCCCACCAGTCGTAACAGGTACTTGATGTCCTGATTGAAATCGGATTGTCTGAACTCTAGCAAGGGCATCATCCAACTACACTGGCAGAACTGGCTTCCTTTGCAAGATTTAAAGATTTTGGCACACACGTTTGGACCCAACAAGGGTTTGTAGATGTTGGTGATGTGTGCTATCAGTCCACAAAATTCTGAACAAATGCATACTAATGAGGTTCATAGTGATATGTGGCACTGTAGAGCAAAACATGGCAGCTGATGTATCATGCAAGTCTGTAGCAATCTGAAACGGTCACATTTATATGATGGCCTGTAGATGGGAAATAGTGTAGCTACATGTAACCAATATTTTATTTTTTTAAAGCAACTTTTTATTAATTTAAAACAAAGATTGTACAAAATTATTTAAAGATAAATAGAACAAAACCATAACTATTTACATATGTCCACAACAAAATCAAACATGGAAAACTAAATAATTAAAATTTATCAAGTAAATCACTTAATTCTGACCAAACTCTAAACTGGTGAATAATATTCAAAGTTCTCATTTTGGCAGTTGACAATTTTTTTTTTACAGACATTATTTTGCTAAATTAATGAATTCAGTGAAAGAAAGAATAGTTTTACATTTCCAATTCTTTGTCACTATGTTTCTTGCTATAGCTAAAATGGACCAAAGAAGAGGCACCAGCATCTTAGAAATGGAATCCATAAACTGGGCATTAAGTAAGACCAAGGAGTTAAAAATGATACAAGTATCTGTTCACAGAGGTTGGACAAAATTTCTAAATTCAACCCAAGAATAGTTACTATTTTACAATCCAATATCATATGAAACTGTACTGCATTTATTTATTTGTTTAATTCAAAATTGATTGAATAGTGGTGGTCTCTCTCTGCAGTCTGTTTTTTTCCACCCTCCCACCCTAGTATTGTTGTATTCCTAAACTTGTTGGCTTTGGAATTGCCTGCCCTACTGTAAATTTGTCTTTGTTCATGCTTCCCAGTCCCACATTATTTGCTTACTCAACTGGGTATAGTGAGATCATTTGGGAAGGACTTCCTTTTGCTTCTTTGATTTTGGAAACTCTTACCAGTTCCATCTCATCTGCTCTGTCTACTGTGTACAGACAAAGCATTTGGGAAGGTCAACCCCCTTAGTTTCTTAATCTTTAATTATCTTCTGTTTCTTCCCTCTCCACTTAACAAAAAAAAAGGTTTTACACTTTATTCAGCTGCTCTTACTGTAACTGTGTTCTACCTACTTTATTACCTTATTTTGCTTTGCTGTGTGCACTTGTGTTCAAGTGCTCTTATTCTGCTGCATTTATTACTGCCTGTTAGTAGCCTGATTAAATTTATCTGCTATTCTAAGCATCTTAGTTTTTGTTTTAGCACTTGTGCTTCAGGCCACTTATTTTACATTTAAGGTTTTTGTGGTCTACAAACCCTTAACAAAACCCTCTCTCCATAAGTCCTCCCAAGTATTCAGAACACTATGTCTGGACAATTCCCATCAGTTTCTCTGGTCAACATGGGCATACTGAGACAGTGCAGCAACTGCCTCATGTTCACTGACAGCCCCCTTTTCCTAGCACATAATCATTCTACTTGCGGGAAATGCATCTACATCAGTAATCTAGAATCCATGCTCTCTCACGCCACAATCAGTACTCCTGACAAAGAGGAGATTGCCAGCACAAACACCACAGCACCCACATCACATAGCTAAGCACAATACACACACACCTATGCAGAGGTCTTCAACAAAAACTTGCCTAAACAGCAGAGAAGTCCAAAAGAAACCCACAAACATTTCACACACAACACCAAACACAACACACACAGCAGACAGCACACCAGTGTCTCACAAACACAGCCCATAAAGCATAACAATAAACCAATGCAGCCCATAAGGCATGATAATAAACTAAACATACTAATCATAGTCACTGGTCTCAGTTGTGAGACACACTGATGTTCCCCCTCACCAGGATCATCAAGGTGAAGTCCACGGTCAGTTGTCAGTCAGGTGCCAGAATCCACCACATCATGCATGCACTTAAGTATCTCCACAACAAGTACAAGTATGACTTTGTAATTGTCCATGTTGGTGTGATTGACTTGAGACATACTTCCCTAGACTATATGAAGAGAGACATGATTGAGCTCTCAGACTATGTGGCCCAGGCAGGTATGACCCTAGCCCTAAGCAGCATCCTACCTTCAGCAATAATGATACCACAATACCAAAAAAAAAATTGACTTCAACAATTGGTTTAGTTTCTGGTGTCTTTCTAATGGGATCCAGTATCTGTCTGTCTGGGAATACATAGTTGGCAGACCTAAATGCTTTGCCAGAGATTTCCTCTACCTGTCACCCCTGGGATTCCAGATTCTAGCCAAGGCTCTTGCCTCCCCCATTTTGGCTATGCCCCTAAGACAAATGTTCCAACATAAAAGATCTGTCAAAAAGCAAATTGTATGTCATACTGCTTAACACTAGGAGCCTTAACCTGAAAATGCACTCACTGGAGGCTCTCCTCACACTGGAAGATGCTGATGTCTGTGCAGTCACGGAAACTTGGTTCACGGCTGCAGCGAGCACCCCTGCATTACCAGGCTGTACCTCATTCCACACATTCTGACCCCAGAATAAGGTTGGGAAGACTAAGGGTGATGGAGTCTCTATCTTCATTAGGGACAGGCACACCCTAATCCTTGATTACTTCGGCTACCTCACCATAGACTGGGTGAACTATTCCTGCACTAATGCACTCACCCAATGATTCCTTGACTTCATCAGTTCTAATGCACTAGACCAGCTTGTCTCATCCACCACAAGGGGAGATAACATTCGGGACTTGGTTCTCACCAACATGGGTGACCACTCCCATAGTATGTTCTTCCCTGGTGAGATCAGATCATCAGTCTGTCTCATTTGAAGTTTCTATTCCACCCAACCCCCTTCAGCCATAACCAGGCTAAAAAACTTTTCAAAAGCTGACAACAACCTCCTAAGGGAAGTTATCAGAAGTTTCACACCACCACCCCCTCATAGGATGCATACAACTATGCTGAACAGTATGCCAATACAGTATACAAGCACCTGTACAACTGCATGGACTCAGCCATACCCAACAGAACTAAAACCTGCTCCTCAAGGAAACACAGACCTGTCTGGTGGACATCATCCATCAACGGGCTTTACAACAAAAGGAAGAAACTGTTGTCCAAGGGAAAAAAGGAACAAATTTGAAATTTGAAAAACTCCCTCCTCAGCCTCAACAAGCAAATTAGATCACTAATGAAAACCTCCAAAGCCAAGTATGAATTGAAACTAGCATCCAAAATAAAGGGAAATCACAAAGCCTTCTTCAGTTATGTCAGGAACCTCCATGGCAAAGCCCAGGTTTATTCCGAATAAGTACTTAATGGTACCACTTACACTGATCCTGTTGACTTAGCCAACCTGCTAGCAGAGAGGTCCAATGCAAACTTCACCACTTATCCCCCCAAAAGACCCATTCAACATCCCCAATACTTGTCCCACACCTCACATCTCCATAGAACAAGTGTTAAAGACCCTATCTAAGGCAAAGAACACAGCTTCCATGGGACCTGATAGTATCCCAGGTTGTATTCTGCACCATCTCCAGCAAGAACTAGCTTCACCACAGCATAAGTATAGGCTTTGTTCCAGCAGAGTGGAGAACTGCCATTGTCATCCACTTGCACAAAGGTAGTGCCACTACTGACCCTGGAACCTATTGCCCCATTAGCTTAACAAGTCTGATTTGAAGCAATGGAGTGTACTATTATAGATCTCATAAACAATGGCATAGACAATCTTCAAGCACTTGACCCCACCCAGTTTGGATTTGTCAAGGGAAGATCTTGCTGTTGAACCTAGTTGACTTCTTTGAGACTGTCACCAAGGCTCTGCATGAGGGAAAGTCAGTACATACAACTTTCTTTGACTTGTCCAAGGCCTTTGGCACAACCCCTAACTCAAGTATCATCAAAAAAACTAACATAACTTGGCATAAATCCCTAGCTCATCAGGTGGGTGGCCAGCTGGCTCACTGATAGGACCCAAAAGTTCAAAATAGGTGCCTCCACCTCTACCAGCAGACCCATCACTAGTGACATTCCCCAGGGATCTGTTGTGAGACCCCTACTGTTTGGCATCTACTTCTCAGAGGTCCAGGCAAAGACAAAAGGCATGTGGCTAACCAAGCTTGCAGATGACTGTAACTTGGGTATTGTCACTGACACCCCAAATTATGTTAGCATACTGCAAGTGGGTCTCACAGCAACAAATGACTGGTGCCAAAGTCATGTCCTTAAGTTAATTGCAAAAAAAAGTATTATCATACCATTCAGCAAAAATACAGCCCCTACTAATTACACATAAATGGCAACCTCCTAAGCACACAGTCTATGGTGAGAGACCTGGGTACTCAGGTTAACAACAATCTCACATTCGACCATCATGCAGCGGCAGTGGTTAGAAAAGCCTTTTACTTGGTTGATCTCATAAGTAAAGGGATTGCATTCAGAAAAAAAAGAGGTTATTACCTCTCTGTACTCCTTCCTCATTAGGCCAATAATAGAGAATAACGCCTCATTTGGTATGTACCTCTCCAAACACCTACATTAACTGGAAAGGCCACAGAAATACCTCACAAAGAGAATCCATGGCCTCCAACACCCGTCCTATGCAGACAGGCTCAAATCACTATCAGTCTACTTGGTATCATATAGATTGCTCGGAGGTGATCTGTGTTTTTCCTACAAGGCAATATTGGACTCTGCCCTACTAGAGATGCTCCATATCCATAAGTCTAATTCCTCACTCATTATCCACTTGAATGGTCTAAATCTAATATGCAAAATCAACAAAACCTGCTGGAGAGACAGGTTTGTCTCCCATAGGCAACCCCATCTCTGGAATAGATTTCCCATACATGTCAGAGTACCTCACTGACCCTCTACAAATGCAGCATTGATGAGAAACCACAAATTTGTCCCAGGGATTTCATCTGTGTCCTTCACTGACAGGGGTGACAGGTGCTAACTGAGTTTTCTTTTTTGGAGATAAACATTTGGCTAGGCATGTAAGGGCCCCAGAGCCATTAGCCTAATAACCTCCTATGATTCTATGAATCTGCAACAAAGACTTTATTACACCTCCAATAATTAATGTTTCCATAGCTATATATTAAAGCTGCTTTATGTGGAGTTAAAAAGGCTCTGTGAAGAAATATCCATGTATGTATTCCCCAATAGAGAAAATAAGTAGATTTTCCACAGATTAAAGGATTAAGTATTTATCTTCATCAGAAAAGGCCCTCTCATTAATCTTAGTTGAGTAATTCCAAAGTAATGAATCTGTGGAACCAAACTCTTCTCTTATTATTTTATAAACTATTGATATATATGATTATTTTTGTTTGTTTTACTATTAATTCTGAAAAAAAAACTCAAGTATCTTTGGAATATGTTTTGTTTAAAAATCCATGGAGATTTTGATTTTTTCACTAACACATTTTTACAAGACTGTATAGTCAACTAATTATTATTTTCTAAACAATGTTTTGCAAGAAGATAATTTATATTGTGTTTAATTTCTGATTAAGAATTAATACCAAAAGATTAAATTTGCATCTGTAAGGTCTAGCATTTTGTTCATATTAAAAGTTCCCAAACAACTCACAGTATCTGAAATAGGGAACAAAATATACACACACATTAACTATATAATTAGAATTCATGAATATTTTAAAACTTATAAGGATATATATATATATATATATATATATATATATATATATATATATATAGATAGATAGATAGATATATATATATTTTTTTTCATTTAAATATAAGTCTTTCAAGATCCAGTAAAATTTATTAATTCCAAATTTAAAGAAAGATTCTACAACATAACTTTTATTATGTATTAATTGTTCATGAATAGATTTCAAAGTGGGTTTGTAAGAGGAATTTAACCATAGAGACATTAAATTGAGAATTATGGAGTTGGCATATAATTAAGCCTTTGGAAAAACTGTGGAACCAGAGAAAATTAAGGAGAGTAAATTTTAAATTGTTAAAGATTTTTTTAGGAGAGAGAAAAAATTTTGATTGTAGATTGAAAAGTATTTTTTATAGGATTATCATTTTTATTAAAGTAAGGCTATCGTACATTGTAAAAACTATTGTTCCAATTAATAATTGTTTTAATAACTGTGTCTATTAAAATACTATAATTGACTGCTATTTAGTCTCTTACATCAGATTTAATTATAATTCCAAAATAATAAATTTGTGAATTGTCTTGAAAAAATTATTATAAGTTCATAAATAATTATAAACTTTTTTATTGAAAAGTAAAGTTTCTGTTTTATCAAGTTAAACATTAAACCTGACACTTTTTTAATGTAATTAATAGATTTAGTTAAATTTTCTATTGAAGCTTTAGCATCACCACTTATTATTAAAATGTCATTTGCAAATAACTGAATTTTACAGGAATAACTTTCATCTACTGAGAATCCCTGAATTTTGATATTAGGTCTTATAAACTTTGCAAAATTTTCAATTGTTAGAACAAATAATAGAGGTGACAAGGAACAACCCTGGTTTGTACCTTTTAATATTTTGAAATAGCAAGAAAGAAAAGATTTAATTTTAATAAAAGAGAATGTGTTACTATATAGATTAGTTATAAGATTTATAGGGTCTATATCACATTATAGAATGCACTAAACATCGAGCACCTCTTCATCGAATCCTATTTGTCAAAGTCTTCATCTGTTGAATGGTCATTTCAGAATTGTTTTTCCCATGGTAAGTAACCAGTGGGCCATTATTAAGAATTTGCCCTTTTCCTCTCTGTAGTGCAATCTCTGAGTTTGTATAGGTTCATAGGTTCATAGGTTGAAACTAGGCTATCTGCCCTAGGGCATTTATAAGCCTAGCCAGAGTGTGTTTGGCTTTCGCCACCCTTTTAGATTAGTTGACTGTGCCTCTGTATAGTAGGTCAAAGAAGATAGCCCTTTAGAGGTTAGTTTACTGTGCCTCGGTCTAGTAGGGACACAGAAGAGATCCCAGGGGTAAACCTATGATCTCCCATCCACTCGTCAAGATTTCTCTTGAAGAGGGTCATTGAGGGACTCTGCCTAACATGGATTGGGATTTTGTTCCAGAGTGAGGGGAGCCTCTGGGATATGAATCTGTCCCTCCAGCATGTCCTATTTATTTCTGTGCTGAGGTTTAAGTCCCTGGAGCATGTAGCTCTAAGGGATTTGGATTTCCTGAGGTGGGGCATGTCCATTAATTCTGGGTTGGACATGGCTTTATACGTCAGGCACAGATCGCTTCTGAGTAGGCGGTAAGCAACTGAGTAGAGCTGGAGTTTCTTTAGCCTAACTGCATAGGGCATCTGTTTGAGTCCCTTGATCCTCTTGGTGAGGTACTTTTGGGGTCTTTCCAGTTGCTGCAGGTGTCGGGTAAGGTACATCCCAAATGGGGCATTGTATTCAATTATGGGCCTGATGAGTGATGAGTAGAGGGGCACAATGACCTCTCTTGATCTAGATGTGAACCCTTTCATGATTAGGTGAGCTATATAGAAGGTCTTTCTAACCACTTTGGCAACGTGATTGTCAAAGGAGAGATTGCTATCTACTTGGGTCCCCAAATCCCTAATTACTTCTTCCGTACTTAATGGATTACCATCTATGTGGCAATTTGTGGGCACTTTGTTTTTCCCAAAGGGGATGACTATGCACTTTTTGGCATTTAGATTTAGTCCATGGCTCTGGCGCCAGTTATCCATCTCTGTGAGACCCTTTTGGAGGATGCCTGTGTCAGTCCGCGAGTTGATTATTGCACCCAGTTTGCAGTCATCTGCGAACTTGGTTAGCCATAGTCCTCCCATGTTAGCCTGTACCTCAGAGAAATATATACCGAACAAGAGAGGTCCCAGGACTGAGCCTTGTGGGACGCCACTTGTAACTTGTTTAGTGTCTGACATGGCACCTGCAATTCTGACCATGTAGGTTCTATCCCTGAGCCAGTTTGCAACCCATCTTGTGACATAGCGGTTGATATTTAAGCTGGTGAGCTTATTTATGAGCAACGAGTGGGGTATTGTGTCGAAGGCTTTTGCGAGGTCCAGGTAGGCTGTGTGGACTACCTTCCCTTCATCTATGGCCTTGGTGACTGTTTCAAAGATGTTGACCAGGTTAAAGAGGCAAGATCTGCCCCTAACAAAGCCGAATTGGGTAGGATCCAGTGTTTGGAGGTTCCCAATGTCTTTGTTTATGAGTTTCATGATGATACGCTCCATAGCTTTGCAGACCAGGCTAGTCAGGCTTACAGGGCAATAGTTTCCAGGGTCCGTTGTGGCACCACCTTTGTGGAGTGAGACCAATGTTGCTGTACGCCATTCCTTGGGTTGGGTACATATCCTGTAGTAAGGCTGAGATTGAACAGTGACTTTATGTGAGGGTTCAGTTCTTCTCGGAGTTCATGTAAGACACAGCCCGGGACACCGTCCGGTCCCACTGATGCTGTGTTTTTTTCTTTGGAGATGGCAGCTCTCACCTGTGAATCTGTGATGTCAGGGAGGCTACACTCTGTTGGGATAGACATTTGCTCTTTTGGGGGGGTGGTGGGGAGAAGTTTGCACTGAACATGTTTGCCAGGATGTTGGCAATGTCTGTGGGTTCAGTGTACTTTTTGTCATTTTGAACTAACTCAGAGCATATCTGGGAGTTGCCACCCAGGTTCCTGACATAACTAAAGAAGGCCTTGTGATTATCTTTAGCATCTTGTGCAATTTTTCTTTCGAAGCTGGCCTTAGATGATTTTATGAGGGGATCGTAGTTTCTTGCTAGTACTGATCAGAGATGCCTTCCCTTTTTGGGATTTTGCTCTATCATGTAGTAGCTTCCTCCTTCTGCTGTATAGCTTATTTATGGCTGGGGTCACCAGACAGGTCTCCTGCCTTTGGAGGAATGAGTCTTGGTTTTATTTGGGATAGCATGATCCATGCATTCCTGTAGGTGTCCATAGAAAGCGTCTGTAAAGGATTCTGCGGTTTGGGTCATATTTTCCACTGGCCCGGGGGCTTTGAATGATTCCACCTCGGTTTTTAGAAGTGTGAAGTTTGCTTTTGAGAAGTTCTTCACCATGGTTTCCTTGGCTGGGGGTGGGGACAGGATATGGATGTCCAGTGAGATTAATTTATGGTAAGATCTTACCAATGAGGGGTATACCTCTGGTATGGAACATAGAGTCCCCATGTTGGTGATGATCAGATCCAATATGTTTTCCCCTCTTGTGGGAGTGGTGACCAGTTGTTCCGTAGCATTTGAGTTTATAAATTCTAGGAACCGTTGGCCGAGTGTGTTGGGGCTTGAGTAGTGGTCCCAGTCTATGTTTGGGTAGTTGAAGTCACCCAATATAATGGTGTTTGGAGAGACCTTCATATTCTCCAGTGTTCTCAGGAAAGCCGAGTGGGGTTCCTGAGTTTGGGAGGGTGGTCTGTAGCATGCTACAAACTGAAAGGCAGTTTTGCCCACTGTTAGTTGCACATGGATGATCTCTGATGCTTAATGCATTGCCACTAACCTGGAGGTGTGGGTATCTTTGATGAATATGGATACTCCCCCTCCTTTTGTGGTTCAGTCCGAGTTTTGGGGCCGAAAAGCATGGTATGAGTTATAACCTGGTAGTGCTGGGGTGCTCTCGGGAGCCTTGAACCAGGTTTCTGTTACCGCACAGATATCGATATTCTCCATACTGAGGAGAGCCTCGAGTGCGTTCATCTTGAGGTTTAGACGTCTGGCGTTGAGCAGCATTACCCTTAGTTTCCTTTTCTTTGTGTTGTCTATGGAGGTGGGTTTGTCTTTTGAGCCTTGCCTAAAAACGGCACTATGGGGGGTGGCAAGAGCCTTAGACAGTATTTGAAAGCCCAGGGGTGACAGGTGCAAGCCGTCCCTAGTGAAGCAACGTGGCTTGTCGAGCATGTCATCCCAGGCTGACAGACACTGGATCCCCTTTGGATGACACCAATACTTTAGCCAATTGTTAAAATTGATCATTTTGTCTTTATACTGTGGCATCATCCTTGGTGAGGGTAAGATGCTACTCAAGGTCAGGGTCATACCGGCCTGGGCTACATTATCAGGGAGCTCCTCTATGTCTCTTTTCATGTAGTCCAGGGAGGTACGTCTCAGGTCATTCACACCAGCATGGACAATGACGGAGTCATATTTGTACTTGCTTTGGAGTGACGTGAGTGCTTGCATTATGTGGCAGATCCTGGCACCCGACAGGCAGCTTACAGTGACCTTCTCCTTGTTCAGACTGGTGAGTGGGACATCAGTGTCTGACAATAGAGTCACCTATTACAAGTGTATTAGGTGTGATATTTAGCCTTAAGGGCTGTGACTGTGTGGCACACTGACTTTGTGAACTATGTGATACGTGGGTATTGTTGTGAGGTAGCAGTTGCTTGGATGTCTGCTTTGGAGGTCTCTGCTGCTTGGGCAGATTTTTATTTAGAGCCTCCAACTATGTTTTTGTGTGTTTATGTGCTTGGTTTTCTGTTGCGATAGGTCTATGTGAGACTGGATTTGTGGTGTGTGTGGTTACCTTCTCCTCCTGACTGACTGTGCCAGTATTGGGTTGAGAGAGCTCAGACTCCAGTTTGGCTATATAGTTGCATTTCTCACATATATTTGAGCTTGTTGGGAGGAGGAGAGGGTGGTCTGTGTACATAAGGCATTTTTAACATTGCTTCAAGATTCCCAGACTCACCAGCTGGACTGGAGAGTAAACCCGAAACTGACTTTTGGACATGCCAGAATAGTATAAGGAAATACTTTTTGACTGATCAAAAAGGACCAATAGGGAGCCAAGTACTTAAAGGGAGTATAAGAGGGTGTAGTGCTTTAGTTTATTAGTGCTTACTTATAAAATTACTTATATGAGCAACTGCAGGGCTTTAGAATGAAAACAGAGTGCTTACTTTGAGATTTAGAACAGTTCTAAGGGAAAAAGTGAAGAGCAGACTTTGTGGAGCTGGGAATAGTTTAAACCCATTTAAGCGGCGCTGCCCGATGCTGCGCTATGTGCAAAATCGTGCAAAACCACACAAATCTGGGTTCTAAAGCAGGGAAACTGAAAGAGATAGGAATTGATCCAGAGCGGCCAATAAGCTACTAGTTTCAGGGCTGAGACCACTCCTCCAGGGACAAATAGGCTGCTCAAAGCTCCCCACTCTCACTGGTGAACAGAGAAGCTTCCTCCTATCCAAGTAAGGATATGGGCAACATGGGAAACTATACCACAGTCCGGAATTCAGCAAAACCTGAAATCTGGACTAATAATTTAGTTAGGGGTGTGTAGGGGCACCCCCTCCACCAGGGTGAGTTTTAAACAATGCTGTTTTTGTTGTGGTCTGTAGGTTGGCCAACCTGTTACGTACCATGGGAAAATGTTTTGCTGAAATGATCATTCTATGGATGAAGATTCAACAAATAAGGTTCGACGAAGAGGTGTCCAATGTTTAGTGCATTTAGTATTGTGATATAAGCCCAATTTATAAAATCTAGGGAAAATCCATATTGTTTAAATGCTATGAGCAAATAATTCCAACTAATACAATCAAAAACCTTATTTATATCTAGACATATTATAGTTAGTTCTTTTTTTTTATTTTTATTAGCCAGATCTGTTAAAGTATTGAGCCTAATTATGTTATCCTGAATTTCTCTATGTAGTATAAAACCAGTCTGATCATTGCTTATTAAAATTGGCATAAGGTTCAATCTTTTTGGAAGAATAGACATACATATTTTATAATCAACATTTAATAATGAAATAGGATCATAAGAAGAGCATAAGTTAGAATTTTTATTTGGTTTCAAGATAGAAGAGATTAGGGAATATTTCCAGGAGTATGGGGTGATTGACATATGTTTAACTTGTTCAAAAACTTTTAATAGGATATTTAAAATATTCTCTGGGAATATTTGCACAATTCTGAGATTATATCATCAAGACCAGGGACTTTATTTGGTTTAAGATTATTAATTTGATCTTTTAAGTCTTTAAAAGAGAATGATTTGTCAATTTTGGATTTTTATTTTTTGGTTAATTTTAACCTCATATTGTCTTTCAAAAAGTCATCGGTTATGCTGGTGATTTCTAAGTCTGTCTCTTTGTTATTAATTTCTTCATAATGTTTCCTAAAGTATTCTAGTATGCATTTTAAATAAGTCACTTTTTTTTGTTTTTATTACCTTGTTTGGAAATTATTTTTTAATGTTATTAGTATTTTTTTTTCTTAGATCTAAGAGCCAATCTGAGTAAGCTTTTTTGGTTTATTGAATAAGTTTTTAATTTAAATTTTTCCAGATTTATTGATATTATATGGTGAAGTACATCAAGATATTTCTGATTTAATATTTTCAACTCAACATTTGCTGATTTGTCATAAGGCTTTAAACTGGATTTCAATTAGACTGTAATAACATCAACTCCTTGTTCCACTCTTTTTTCAACATATGCACCAATTTTTAACTCTTACACATAGACAAGATTTTAAAGTATCCCAGAGATTTAGTTCTGAAACTTCTCCATTATTACTAATTTCAATCTATTTCTTTTAGACACTATTCATTAAAGTTGTTTAATTTTACTATATAAGCAGGGATTCTCTAATACAAAATCAAATTACTTGGATTTAACGTGAACATAAATGTAATAGCATTGTGCTCAGATAAAGGACATGAAATTATCAATATATCTTCAATTTTAATAGATAAACTACTAGAAGTAAAAAGTTTATCAAGGTTTGTCTAGGTGCTAAATCTATAAGAATAATGCGTAAAGAGAGTTAGTCTGTTTAATATCATGGTATCTCTCAAATGTTGAGAATTAATAAAATGAACTAAGTGATTAGCTACTGAGGATGTGCATACATATAACTGTGTGTATGTGTTTGTAAATTATGAGTAGATGCTTGATATATATATTAACTACTAAGAGAGCAAATATGTTCTACATATCTATAGATGAGAGTAAATATACAAGTGAGCGAGTGCTTTTAGGTGAATGTTTGTATTATGAATGTATGTGTGCTACTATCCATACTTCTAATACTTGGAATATACATTTAACATCTAACTTCTGTACAGGAAGCAATGTTTTGTGATTGTATTTTAATATATTTGCTTATAGTAATTTTAATTACCATATTCTGAAATGCGTAGATCAAGTTTTTGTATTCATCATACCAATGAGAGATGAAAAATGCTTGAAATGATTTAAACGTCAGTTTAGTATAAAATAAAATTACATATTTCACTAACAAATGCAGAGCATTTAAATATGCTCATTTATGTTATTTTCCAATAATTAGCAAAGTAAATCTGAGTAATTAAGGCAACAGATGCTGAGCAAATGAAGGTGTTTAATCATCTTCTCCTCTCAAGATGACATGAGCTTATATTACAGTATAAGTACAGTGATGCATATAAATACTGTTATATGTAAATTCATATATATATATATATATATATATATATATATATATATATATGTTAAATAAATATGTTTCCCACAGAGCAAGTTTATAATCACTGCTGATAGTTTCCAGTCAAATTTCTAAAAATCATTTTGTATAGAAAATAATGTTATAGCAACCAGTGTGCAGCACTGTGGACCATATATTATCCCATATAAGATATGCTAGCTTCCTGCATGCTTGTTTTAATTAGCATTTTAGTAATGAAGTGTTCCCTGTGTTTAACCTTACAGTTTTGTTGCACTGCACAGATCTTTTGGGCATCACATCAGGTGTTAGATTTCACAATTGCATTTCAAGGAAAGCATTGGTACAACTGTATACTGAAGTAATACCAAAAGCTTATGGGGTATTTAGTTTCTGTAGGCAGTTGGTTATACCTTGTGTAAATACATCTGTAGATCCCTTACTTATGAATAGACAAGTGTGGTCTGTGTAAATATGTATTTCAATTTGAGTGAGTTTTTGCATGTGAATTACCTTCTGTATATAGAATTGCAAAGTAGCATCATTTACTTAAGTACGGATGCTTAATCTGTATCTTACCAACTTTCAGATGATTAATAGCTCTCTATAACAATATTTTAATACACTACCTGATGCTATAGATGGCACATGTCATTCTCTGTTTACTATGTTATCATCTTCATTCATGATATGCATATGTAATTATTCTGTATTCGCAACAACAGTTTTGATACTTAAATACCTCTTTGTATTATCTCAAGTCTTCCATTATCTATGGATCACCCATGGTCTGTGTGTTTGTTTTATGCGCACACACACACACACACAAATATATATATATATATATATATATATATATATATATATATATATATATATATATATATAGATGTGTGTGTGTGTGTGTGTGTATGTGTGTGTTTTGTGAGATTAAACCTTTAGGTGTGCCACTGTCTGTTGCAAGAAGATCAGTTTTTATTTAATATACAATCTGTTCTTGTGAAGAATCTGTATTCCGAGGGAGCCCAGATAGAAAATACCAGATAGCCCTTGAACAATGCAAAAGTTAGAAAATGTCAGAAATATAAGACATAGCTAGCAAATAAGTTAATGGTTTGCACATGCATAAATGAAATGTGAATATGAAACAATATATTAGGTCAGTGACAATAATGGATCAGTTAAGGAAAGGAATCCTTTAAATTATCAGGACTCACAATGCCAAGTCCTGAAATGTTTAGATTGAATAATCAAAGTCCAGTCTGACAGTGTGTAAATATTTGTGTGTACAATATAACAGGAAGCATGTGACAGAACCAGAGAAACTGTAGAGGAAATCCCATTACTGTAACAGGTACTTCCTTGTTTATCAGAAGTATTCTACATAGCAGTAACTGTCTAATTCATTATTATTAAAGTTATATTACTTTTTCAGCTTCTTTCATGACACATTAAAATGAGAAATAATTTTTAGACAAGCATTTTCATCACAATGAATGACATTTCTCTGTACTATAATGATCTGCTGCATGAATATATTATATTTACACTTTAATTATATAAAGGATACAATTTTAACTGAATTATAATTAAGATTACCATGAGATGTCACTGAACAGGTGTCTAAGTCTGCAAATATCTTCTTTTTCTTTTCCCCAGTGCATTATCCTTTATTTATCTTCATTTCCTTATTCCACTTTCTAACAAATAGTGATCTTAAAAACTACATGGATATGTTTTAAAATTAACTATATTAATTTAAATGTTCTATTTTTTGTGTTTCTGCTGCTTGTTTTAACATTCTCTAAGTTCACTTCCTGCAAATGAGGGATAAAGTTCAAAATGCATTTCCTGCAGCACAAGCAGCTTGAACATGGAGTCTAGACTGTTGTTGTAAGTTGTAAAACAGCTCAGTGTATATGAAAAAAACTTTCTAAAGCAATTTAACTTACACTAGGTAGGAAAGGGGACTGTAAAGAAGCAGTTACTGTAAAAAAAAAAGTCAGTAGCATCTTTAATTTTTTGAATAAGAGTCTAAGTAATGAACAAACACCAAACAAGCTAAACATATTAAAAGAGAGTAAAATAATATACATGAATGATTTTCTTGGAGCCAAAACCACTCAAAATAACATCCACTGCACATAGATAAAGCTTATCACATACAATTACATCCAACAGATTGCTTGAAATTATACATAGAAAGTATATATAAATTAAGTGGATTAGTTGAATATGTTAATATACACCCCTCCACCACATACACACTACGCTTTGTGTTAGAAAACAATGTTTGAGAGGATTTAAATAAAATAATAAAGAGACATAAGTAATAGTAATATTAATATATATATATATATATATATATATATATATATATATATATATATACATATATATTTATATACATACACTATCTCAGATACTGTCAATACACACTCCCCCACAACATACATACTACCCTCTATGTTTAAAAATGTTAGAGAGAATTAAAATAAAACAATAAATGGACTTATAAGTAATAGTAATTATAACATATACACACTATTCCAGATACTACAGAAAAGGTATTTTGATAAAGAATAACTTTTTTGTTTGTTTTACCTTGTGCTTGATGACAAACTGTAATAGATGACAATAATGAATACCTGTGAGAAAGGTGTTTAGGCAAAATAGGAAATGACAACATTACTTTTCGTTATTTTTTTTACTACTTTGGTCCCTCTAAGACCAGCCATTTCTTGTTGCTTAACCTGACAAGAGTCCAATCTATATTTTCCGAATGATCAAAAAGTTTCTTTTTTTTTTGAGAAATGTCCACTGCAGAATTAAACGTTTTCTGACCTCCTAGTAAAAGGATCCTAATTTAGGCTGGAGAAATTAGTCGAGCTTTAATGTTTAGCTTCTTTAAGTCTTTTATGAGTGGAATACATACTTGTATTTTGGTTATAACACATGCAATATAGTCATTGTCAAATCTGATCCTGTTATTTATTTTGTATCAGAGAATTAGCCCAAGTAGTCTTCTTTACCAGGTACTTGTCTTGGCTGGAGATAAATTTTACAATAATAGATCTAGGGACCAGAGGATTTTTCTTCAAAGAAGAAGTTGAAAGAGATCCATGGGCTCTCTCAATACCAAAAGGGAGAGCTTCTGGTAAATTTAGAATTTTAGGCATCCAGCTAGTTAAAAACTACAACATATTGTCTCCTTCTTTCTTTACTGTTATTCCATATATCCTGATATTAATTATTCTAGGTCTACTTTCTAGGTCCTCTAGTTTTTCCATAAGCAAAATATTTTGTTTTGACAGGAATTTTGTCTGATTCTCACTCCCTGCCATTCTGCTATCCAGATCATTTCATTTGTCTTCTATTGCTGAGATATGAACAGATTGTTGTTTTATGATCTCTTTTAACATTTCTGTCTGTTTCTTCGAATCTTCTTTCATACTGTCCATTTTGATCTCAAGTTTATCAAATTTAACAGAAAGATCCTGGATGCTACACATTAAAGATTATAGTTCCTTTTTCACTGAGTTGTCTTGAGAGTTCACTTTTGAGTTGCTCATTCTGTCACAACAGTCAATAAAACTTCTGACAGGAAAGAATCAAAGGAAAAACATAAAAACTTGATTTTTCTTTCAATTAGTTGTCAAAGTATGTTTAAAAGGCTCAAAATGTATAAGAAATTAAGCTTATGTTAAGCTTGTATAATAAAATCCTGTCAACAAAATAGGAAATAAAGCAGAACTAAGACTTTGTGCTGTTAGCAGTTTGCCATTTTTGCCATGACCTTTTTAACCAATATTTTATGAAACATCAGTTGTGTAGTATCACTTTACAGATCTGTATTCAATACGTACATGACTATAGTGCTCTTGACATGGGTTTGTTGAAAATGAAGGCATGCATGGAAGATACAACTAAATGTATGCTATGATACTGTCTACATTTGTAAGTCTTCTTTTGAAAATCACTTTATATGAAAAGTGATACTTTCACTGTAATGCTTGTTGTAGTAACCTTTTATGGATAGATGCATATTTTTCTCTATGTGTATTTTGTCGAGAGGTGTGTTGTATTATTAGCATAAAAAGTTATTTGCTATCTAAAACTACACATAACTGTATTTTATTTACTCTTTGTTATCTGGGTTAATCCCACTAAACTAATGGCCTCCTTTCAGGGGAATCCAGATGTGGCATTTATACTACTAAAGGAAACTTGATCTGGCATTGGAAAACTTCTTGTGCTCTTTTCACATGGAAGGTGTGCTGTGATGAGCTGTAGGGTGGATGCAAAAAGGTGGCTGTTACTGAAACTATTGTTACTCTTCATAAAGATTTGGAGGATGTGGATGTTATCGCTCTTCACGATAATGCATTACCTGTGGAAAAATTGGATGAATTAATAAATGAAGCTGAAGCTAATGATTCTGCTACAGTATTTTGTAGCCAAACTGTTGACAAAATAGCACTTCCTTAATTTGTGAACATTGAGGAGGTAACTGAGGAACTAATGTCAGGAGATATAAGTTAGATGCGTGGTTACAGAGGTTCTGTTTTTCAATTTGGATGGTACAAACCACTCTCTCTTCTGGTATAAAGCTGGTTCACTCTTATACAACAGTAAGTCAAAGGCACATTGTGGATGTTTCTAATAACTCAATAACTAGTCATATCTCTTCTAAAACATATGGGCCAATTGATAAGTATGGTGTGTGTGACAATTTAGTTGTACCATTGCATTTTGGTGCATATACATATTTACATGCTTATACACATGGGAAGCTGATTTTTGTGAGAGTGCATTTGAGACTATGACTTTGGCAGAATGTTTTTGAAAGCTTGTTGCCTTAAGCAGTTGTGTTTGCCATGGGACTTTATCATTTTCAAGCATTACACCTATCTGTCAAGAAAAAAAATGACTTCAGTTTCAAAGTGGTGAAATTGACAGGATAATGAATAAACAGTTTTTTGATATACGACGACACACATGTATGTAATGTGCACTGAAATGTGGGTATTACTCATAAAACAAGAATGGAAAATAAGCATATTCCAAATGTGGTATGTATTGGTGGATTTTGAGGATTTGTTGTCTAGGCCAGTCAACATAAATCTTTTTTATTGCTATTATGAACACTTTCTATTTGTTCTAAATATAAATCTGCCCAGGGTGGGAAGTTGGACATGACAATTTTCAGTGTGAAAAGTAGTGTCATAAATGTTATCAGACAGGTCATTTTTTTTTTGTTTTGATTTGCCAGTTACAAGATATTCTGGCTGATCCTTCCATAACATTTAAAAATTAGACTGTGAGTAATAAGGCTGTTTCAAACATGTTAGTTCAACAACATGTTAAAGAATGTGCTAAGCTGAATGAAGTGGAAGAATTGGATAATCAGAGTCCTCATTGTTCGGTTGATGAAGAATGTGGAAGGGATGATGGTGGTAAAGGAGTAGATACTAGTGACTGGGTTTATAAAAAGCACAATTATATATATATATACATTTGAGTAAATGAAAATGATGACAAGGATTAAAGAAAATGGTTACAAAGGCAAAGTATGATGCACCCTTTTTCAGTCTGTCAACACTATTAAAGAATAAATGTTGTATGACTTCAATTTTACATTTCTATACTAAGTTAAGTGTGGACAGTACATGTTTACTGGATGTTAGATATTTAACAAAAGCACAACAGTTACAGATTGAATCTGTGTAAGATGCAACAGCTGGCTGGTCCTTTGGTAAATATTTATGTCTAGGTATAGCGATATTAGTTAGGTCTCAATAAACAAAATCGGGATGCATTGGTTAGGGTGTCAGGTAGCCTTACTACTTGTGATTTAAAAACACCTCTGGGGTTGCTTGATTAATTGTTATATACATACCAACAGAGTACAAAGAGAGGGAGGAGTTATTTTTATTCTTGTGTCCATTCATTTTGGTTAATCTGAAAGTAATATTAGTTAGAGATTGAAACTGCCTAATGATATTAAAACTATAAATGACTTATGTAAATACGGAAGTTAATTTTAAAGGCCCAGTGTAGGTCCCACTTATTTTGGGTCTGCTTTAATTAAATGAAAGCAGAATCCATCGAATACGAATCCGTTGACACATAAACAGCAAAACGCAATAACGTCGAACAAGTAAAACCGCGAAATTTAAACATGGAAACCGCAATAGTCGGCCAACCCCACCGCCCGTAACATACTATCTACACAAACACAACAAAAAACACATACATACACTAACCAAAACCCTACTACTAACCCTAAAGTAAAGCACCAAAACCCCACTTGTAACCCTACACTAAACCCCACATACACAACTATCTATGCACTACCCTTAACCCCTCCCTAACCCTAAAGTCTGTAACTACTGCACACTTACCCCACAGAACTATACCCACACAAAGTAAATATTCCACACACATACACTTAACAAAACCCTACACTAAACCTTACATACATTACCTATCTATGCACTTACCTTAACCCACAATCTAACCTTAAGGTCCGTAACTATCGCACACTTACCTTATGGAGCTATACCGCAGACAGGCCAACTATGACAATTCGACATTTCCGATTTCGCTATTTAGTGCGTTCGATGTTTCCACATTTCACTGTTTATGTGTCGACACATTCGTATTCGATGGATTCCGCTTTCGTTTAATAAAAGTAGACCCCTTATTTCAGAGGTCATCTAGCCACAGAATTTGATTGTTTTGCACATTCTACTAGTCTTTTTATTACAGTCACAATTAGTGCATATGCTGATCACCGATAATAAAGCTTTATTTTTTTTATTTTTTAGGTATAAATAACGTATACATTGTGGAAGCGAAAGGTTTGAAAAAGTTAAATGGGTGGTATGTAAGATCTACAGTTTGGGTTAAAGCTTTATCTGATTTGTGGTCTCACCATTTCTAACTAAGTACTTTTCTTTCTTCATGGACATTATGGTCAGTTTCTTTAAAAGTGAAATATGGCTGTTTATACTGTGCTATTAAAATTTTTATAGGGAGATAAAACAAGCAAGAAGTATAAGTTGTTTTGGAAACAATATGATGATATCATATTTTGACAGCTTCTCCTGCATGTAAAGATAAAGAAAGATCATTGCAGACTTTGGCATAAGAAAGACTTTCCCCTGGATTCACGAATCCTTCGTGTAAGACGTAATAAGTCTTACTCGGAGGCTGCAGTTGAACGGTATGACATCAGCATGCCATGAATATTCATGAGGGCACGCTGACTCAACCGTAACTCCTACACGGACCGAGTATGAAAGCAGGGGGCATGTCCGACTGCCGAGCAGTCTAAATGTCCAGGCACCTGCAAGTGTAGTAAAAGCAAAATGTGAACACACAAGAGCGAGTTCGCTCAAATGTACTTGCACCCAACACCACACACCCTGACACTGTAAACCCCCATCACAGTTATAAAAAGTAAAATATATATATTTATATATTTTTTTTAAATCCACGATATAGCTGCCCGTATTTGCACGTGTGTGCGCGGGTGTGCCCATTGCTTAGCTATAGTTAGCAATTCCGACATGGAAGAGCATAAGAAAGAATGTTTATGCAAATCACACCAAATTGCAATAGCGTAATGGTAGAGCGTATGCACAAAGAGGAGGCATTCATGGTTCGAGTCCCAACACTCCCCTTCTTATTTATGTTTTAAATCAATATTTGAAATAATACCAGACATATATATGATTAAAATATTATTAAAATCAGTGAAATGGCCAATGTATCAGTAAACAAAATATATATTTTTAAAGGATCCAGATATATAATAGCCTGCCATTAAGCAGCGCTTTACCCAGCTTAACAGAGGTGCCCATAGTTTAATAGCGCTTTACCCAGCTAAACAGAGTTGCCCATAGTTTAATAGTGCTTTACCCAGTGCAATAGAGTTGCCCAAAGTATAAAAGCGCTTTACCTCGCGCAATGTGTTTGCGCGGATGTGCGCACCGCACCAACCAGGGCACCGTAGGGCACCGAGGAGCAATGTAGAGCAAAGTTGCTTAAATGCAGCCAAACCCCCTAGCCTGTCTGGACAGTATGAAAATAAAATGAATGACAAGGTTCGAACACAGGACTCTGTGCATCAGAAGCAAAGTACAGAACCACTAAGCCATGACAACATAGGGGAAACATCCACTGTTAACATTCATATACTTACGAATGATAGTTTAACCATTACAAAATGGCCAATCACAAAAAAGTGTGGGAAATGCGGCATATTTAAGCCCCACAGGTGGGAATACATGCCATAACTGATTGTAGCTCACATCTGCAGTTAGAATGTCTGGTGTCGGAGAGGGAACATGCTTCCAAGTGCAATGTTGGGGCATTGAGGGGTCCAAATACATGGTTTGGCTCCCTGTCCAGCATCACGAGTCAAGACTCCTGCAGGGCCAGTTCCCAGGGACGGAGTATAAGGCAGAGGCTTGAAACAGGTTAGCTCGTGACCTCACCAGTGCCACAGGCATTCCTCGGACTGGTGAGCAGGTCTGTCACCAACACTGACACACACACAATCAGCATTTGCAGGATTTAAACCCCTACTTAACTATGTTATGATATTAGAGAGTGATGCATTAACACGGCGCGCTATTTGCTTTACTGGGTGGTTTTTCTTCTCTGTCTGTATTTGTAGGATGGTGACATCATCAGTCTTTCCAAAGAGGAATGTACCTTTTTTAGTGTGTTTTCCCAATCTCCAAAAAGGGCACTCCTTTCAAAGACAACTGCACACATGCACACAGTGAGCGTTTGCAGGATGCAAACCCCTACTTAACGATGTTATAATACTAGAGAGCGATGCATTAACACTGCACGCTATTTGCTTTACTGGCTGGTTTTCCTTCTCCTGCTGTATTTGTAGGATGGTGAAATCATCAGACTTTCCAAAGAGGAATTTACTTCTTTTAGTGGGTTTTCCCAGTCTCCAAAAAGGGTACACCTCTCAAAGGAAACTGCACACATACACACACACTGTCAATGTTTGCAGGATTCAAACTCCTACCTAACTATGTTATGATACTAGAAAGAGACACATTAACACGGCAAGCTATTTGCTTTACTGGATGATTTCTCTTCTCCTGCTGTATTTGTAGGATGGTGACATCATTAGACTTTCCAAAGAGAAATGTACCTCTTTTACTGAGTTTTCCCAGTCTCCAAAAAGGGAATACCTCTCAAAGGAAACTACACACATACACACACTCTTTGCTGGATTCAAACCCCTACCTAACTATGTTATGATACTAGAGAGAGAGAGACGCATTAACACGGCACACTATTTGCTTTACTGGCTGGTTTCCCTTCTCCTGCTGTATTTATAGGATGGTGACATCATCAGACTTGACATGGTGATGTGTGTACACTTTGTTTTATGCCATTCCAGGAATGGTCCATGTGGGTCAGCAGGTGTCAACAGCTTGAACAAGACATCATAATCCTTACCTTGTGTGATCTATCTGTGGACACATTGACATTCCGTCATATGTCAACACATATTTATGCACATCTTGCTGGTTTTGTGGATACTACATGTGTCTGGGATGTTGATAAAGGGCTATTCAAAGTCTATGTGAGACATGTGTAGATGTGTTCATTGATGTATGTCCTGGGTGGCTGCCTTGCAAACAGTCTAGCATGTTTGGGAACCATGATCCGCACATGAACATACCACAGTCGGTAGGGTTGTGTGTATGTCAGCTTCCAATAGTTCTGTTTATGACTGCAACCATGATGGACTCCATGACCTTGCAGATCAGACTTCATAGGCATACTGGACTTGACTTCCCATGGTGTGTTGTGCACCAACACTTGTGGGGAGTGCCATATGTTGCTGTGACACATTCAACGGTTCCACATCCTGTGTAGGGGGTGAGGCTCAGCTGACTGTTCAGGTGCAGGATCTGTTTGTTCTGTAGTTTGTGCATGACACATATTGGGAAACAATGTATTCCACTTGCTGCCATGCTTCTGGCAGTGGGGGTAGCTGCTCATCCATTCTACATGTGATATCTCCTGGTATGATGATATGACCTATTGTCAGTGGGAGGTGGGTATGTACATATGGGCCTGTCTGTTAGGATGTCGGCATTGTCAGTCAGGTACAGTTGGCCCTGACTCAGAACATATATGGGTGTACATTGCTATTTATGACATAGCTGAAGGAGGTGTCATGATTCAGTCTGGACTCCTTCTCAGCTACTCTTTACAAAACACCAACGAACATGAGCACTAATCCCTGTTATACTCTTTTACACACTTAACACCCTACTTATCCTTTGTGATCAGGCTACAGAGTATGTCATCATAATATCCTGGCATGTCCAGGGGTCGGTTTTGTGTGTACTCTCCAGTCCAGGTGGTGAATATTGTGATACTGACACAATGTCATATCTGCCTCATGTACATAGACAACCCTCTCCTCCTCCCGACAAACTCACATATATGTGTGAGATGCATCTATGGAGACATACAGGGTGCTGAACTCTCTCGACCCATGACTGGCACAGTCTATCAGGCGGTGAAGGTAACCACACACACCACAAATCGGTCTCACATATCCTCTAGCGACAGCACTCAAACCACATTATCACACATAGACATACTCAGATGCTGTAAATGTACTCTGAATAAGCAGCAGAGACCTCCAAAGCAGACACACACACAACTGCTACCCCACTACAATACCCACATATCACATAGTTCACAATGTCAGTGTGCCACACAGTCACTGCCCTTCGGGCTAAACAACACACCTAATACACTTGTAACAGGTGACACTTATTGTCAGACACACTGACGTACCACTCACCAGCCTTAACAAGGTTATAGTCACTTTGGGCTGTCTGTCGGGTGCCAGGATCTGCCAAATAACACAGGCAGTCAGGTCACTCCAAAGCAAGTACAGGACTGGCACCATCATTGTCCATGCTGGTGCGTAAAACCTCAGACGTTACTCCCTGGACCACATGACATGATACATGGAGGAACACTCTGATCATGTAGCCCAGGCCAGTATGACCCTGACCTTGTCTAGCATCTTACTCCCGCCAATTATGATGTCACAGTATACAGACAAACATATCACGTTTAACAGTTGCCTAACAAATTTGTTTCATTCATAGGGGATACAGTGTCTGTCAGCCTGTGGTGACATGCTCAACATGCCACGTAGCTTCACTATTGACAGCTTGCACCTGTCACCCTTGGACTTTTGAATGCTGGCTAAGGCTCTTGCTACCACCATAGTGCCTTTTTTAAGCAGGCCTCAAATGACAAACCCACCTCCATAGACATTACAGGTTAAATGAAACTAAGGGTAATGCTACTCAACACCAGATGTGTTACCCTCATATTGCAGCCACTCAGGACTCTCCTCAGTATGGAGGACAGCGATATCTGTGCACTAACAGACGCCTGGTTCAGGCTCACTTATGCACACCAGCACTAACAGGTTATGTTTCATACTATGCTTTCTGACAACAAGACTTGGAACAGACAACACAACTAGGGGGAGTATCCATATACATCACAGATACACACACCTCCGGGTTAGTAGCACTGCACAAAGCATCACAGATCATACATATACAACTACCATTGTGCAAAACTGCCTTTCAGTTTGTTGCCTGCTACAGACCACCCTCCCAAACTCAGGAACCACACTCGGCTTTCATGGGAACTATGGAGAATATGAAGGTCTTCACAAACCCCATTATATTGGGTGACTTCATATACACAAATATTGACTGGGGATACTACTCAAGCCCCAACACCCTCACCCAACAGTCGCTACAATTTGTAGACTCATATGCTATGGCACAAACAGTCAGCACAGCCACAAGGGGGAATACATATTGGACCTGATCATCACCAACATGGGTACTCTGTGTTCCACAACAGCGATATACCCCTCATTGGTAAGGTCAGAACATACATGTATCTCACTGGACATACATATACCCTCCACACACCAATCCTGGGTAATCTTGGTGAACTTCTCATGAGCCAACGTCTCACTTCACCAAAGCAAGGTAGTATCCTTCAGAGACACTGAGACAGTGGCAAATATGGCTCACACTGCTGAATCCTTTACATACACATTCTATGGACACCTAGTGGACTACATGGATTGTGCTATCCCAAATAACAACAGGACTCACTACTCCAATGGCAGGGGACCTGTCTGGTAGACCCCAGCCATTAATAAGCTGTACAACGTCAGGAGAATGCTACTACATGATAGAGCACAATCCCAGACTGGGAAGACATCTGTGATCTGTACTAGCAGACAGCTACGATCACTCATGAACTTTTCTAAGGGCCGCTTCTATCGGACAATTGAACCAGACACGTAGGCCTATCACACGGCCTTCTTCAGTTATGTCAGGAACCTGGGTGGACACTCACTGATATGCTGTGAGTTACTGCATACTGACTAAATGTACCCTGAACCCACTGGCATTGCCAACATCCTGGCAAACAGGTTCAGTGCAGATATCTCCCCCCCATCCCCCCTAAGGAGCAACTATCCATCCCAACAGAGTATAACCTCCCTGACATCATACAGTAACAGGTGAGTGCTGCCTTCCCCAAAGCGTACATCACAGTATCAATGGGACCAGACGGTGTCCCGGCCTGCATCTTACACGAGCTTCATGACAGACGTAACCCTCACATTACATCACTGTTCAATATCGGAGTTACTACAGGATATGTACCCAGGGAATGGCATACAGCGACAGTGGTCCCACTCCACAGAGTTGGTGCCACAACGGACCACAGACAATATTGCCCTATAAGCCTAACTAGCCAGTTTTGCAAAGCTATGGAGCGTATTGTCATGGGACTCATACACATAGACATCGGGAACCTACAGACACTGTGTCCTACACATTTCAGCTTTGTTGTGGACAGATCTTGCCTCTTGAACCTGTTTGTATTCTTTAAACGGTTAACAGGTCCATCGACATAGGGACGGTTGTCCACACAGCCTACCTAAACCTTGCAAAACCCTTCAACACAATAACCCACTGGGCCATTATGCATAGGCTCACCAGCGTCGATATGGACACATATCTCACACGATGGATTGCTACCTGGATCAGGGATAGCACCCACTTGGTCAGAATTGCAGGTGCCATGTCTGACTATACACCAGTTACACATGGCATCCCACACGGCTCGGTCCTGGGACCTCTCTTGTTCAGTATATATTTGTCTGACATACAGACTACCACAGGGGGAATATGGCTGAACATGTTTGCACTTGACTGCAAACTGGGTGCCATGATCAACTCTCCAGCTGCCACATGCATACTCAAACAGGGTCTCACAGAGATGGATGACTGGTGCCTGAGCCATGCCCTACAGCTAAATGCCATTAGTTGCATAGTCATCCCCTATGGGAATAACAACATGCCCACACATTACCACATAGGTAGTACTCCATTACATACAGTAGGAGTTGTTAGGGGTTTGGGGACATGACTTGTTCATACTATCGCCTTTGACATTCACGTTGCCAAAGTGGTTGGACACACCTTCTATGTGGTCCACCTTATCCCATATGGTTTCACATCTAGATCGAATGAGGTCATTGTGCCCCTATACTCATCACAACAATGCTTGGTTACAATGCCACATTTGGGGTGTACCTTACCCGACACCTGCAGCAACTGTACTGGCCACAGAAGTTCCTCACCAAGCAGATCTAGGGACTCACACAGATGCCCTGAACAGTTCGGATGCAGTAACTCCAGCTCTACTCAGTCGCTTACCACCTACTCAGATATGATGTGTGCCTGTGGTTTACAGATATACCCAACTCAGATTTACTGGACATGCTCCACCTCAGGATATCCGACTCTCTTGGAGCTACGCACTCCAGGGATGTATACCTCAGCACAGATGTTAATAGGACATGCTGGAGGGACAGAGTCTTATCCCAGAGCCTCCACTCACTCCAGATTGTAATCCCAGTTTCACATAGGCAGAGCCACCCACTGACCACCTACAGGAGACATCTTGATGACTGTATGGGTGATCGTATTATTACCCCTGGGATATGGTCTGTGTCCCTGCTAGACAGAGGCACACTAGCCTAAACGTACATGGGCTATCTTGTGTGACCTACTATTCACACACACAGTGTAGTAATCTGACAGGGTTGCGAATGCCAAACACACTCTGGCTAGGCTTGTACATGCCCTAGGGCAGATAGCCTAGTATAGACCTCTGAACCTATGCTAATGTTCAGGATGCACAATGTTTATTGCTGATACTGCTTGCAGGTCTTTATCGTCTTTGCTTTACCAGTTTCTATGAACAACTTCGGTATCTGCAGAACATATTTGATTATGACAGGGTTCCACTATATTATAAGATGTGTCTGTTATCATATAACTGTGTACACAGGGTGGATTGCTGGATAGTGACAGGTTCCTGGGTTAACACATGCAACTGCCAGATATGCGTGGCCCATTGCTGTACTCAGACATGGCCTAAGTGTGTGAGCATGCCCAGTTCAGGCTTTCCGTGTTTTGTTGCCTGACATTTGTCTCATTTATTCAAGTGTGTGAGCATGCCCATTGTGACCTTTCAGTATGTTGTTATCTGAGGTCCACTACATTTGTTGATGTGTGTGAACATGACCAATATTAACATTTATACTGTGGGTGTTGGAAGTCAGGTTCTATTCTTACTGCAGGACTCACCTTTGTGTCATAACTCGACAGGGATTATGCTGTGCCTGCAGGGTTTCCATGAGATATTTTGCATAGACTTATCAACATTCCTTCATACAGGCTGACCACTGCAATACTGTCATGATTTAGTAGTTCAGTACTTTGACTACAGTGTACAGTATCCTGGGTTAGAGGCCCATCACTGCTTTATATTTTCATACTGAGCAGACCAGACTGCTTAAGGGCCAGTTAAATAAATATGAGCATGTTGGCTTTTGTTCAGCTATGCCCTACTTAGACCAGGCTTGTCCGACATTGCTCAGTATTCACCAACATTGCTGGACGTTGCCTAATATTACTCAACATTGACCATGGTTGTGCTAGTTGGTGTGTGCGATTTTGTTTGCATATACTACATGGTGGTAAATGATGTTTAGCACTGCTTTATATTGCTTAACACATGGCAATGCCTTAGGTGGTGCTGCAGGGCTGCCTATGTTGGATGCACATACTACACTCCCTGTACATGTTTGAAAGCAGGTAGTGTCAACTTAGGCATCCCTTTTACTATATGTGTGAGTCAGTGAGAGGTATCATTTCCAGAGTTCCTACTGAGCCAGTGTATGTACTATGCGTTGCCTCTTTGCCAAGGTCAAAGCATACTGGGCATGCCTCCTTCTGCCTACTGGGGCAGGCTCAGGTTGTTCCTCCTCCGAGTCACGCTCTGCCTGTGATGGCCTTGGCAATGGTGGGGGGCTGTTTGGCCCAGTGCTATACTGGTCCTGCTGCAGCTGTTTTCGCAGGATCATATTATGTAGCATAGCACATACCATGACAATTTGGGTACATGTAGTTGGTGAGTACTGCAAGGCTCCACCAGATGTGTCCAGGCACTGGAATCATGACTTGAGCAGCCCAAACACATGCTCTATTACATTACATGTTTCTGCGTGTGTCTCATTATGGCATTCCTGTTCAGGTGTTTGTGCATTTCTGATGGGTGTCATCAGCCACGGCTCCAGTGCATAGCCAGCATCCCCCACTAGGTGACCATGTGTGATGTCCCCATTGGCAAATGTCTGGTACAGCTGCATCAGATGCCAGATATGGGAATCATAGTAGCTTCCAGGGCAGCCTGCACACACACATTCAGTATTATGCCCTGGGCATCATACACGACCTGGCAGTTGATGGAGGGGAAGACCTTGCGGTTGAAGTAGATGCTACCCCGTTCGCCGGCTGGTGCTTTGATATGTATGTGCGTGCAGTCTATTGCACCCACTACCTTAGGGAATTCTGCTATTTGCTGGAAGAGACGCATATTGCTGGCCAATACCTCATGGGAACTGGGGAAATATACATGATGACCGACATGTGCTGACATGGCATCCAGGAACTGGTGCAGTACCCTGAATGCTGATGTCTGTGATATCCCCATCATATCACCAGTTGGTCTCTGGAAGGTACCTTTTGCTAATATTCTTAGGCCAACACATACCTTGGTTTCCACTGGGATGGGTTCCCCTCTGTTGGTTCTGTGTGTGAGGCGTGGCCTGCACAGCTCAACAATTTTCTGCAGGAGGTCTCTGTCAACTCTATAGCGCTCCACTATATCCAGCTCATGCAGCCCCTGGTAGGTTACCCTGGGCCTGCACACTCTTATCCGTCTCCTCATTGTGGGTTGTCCAGCAGCATTTCCATTGTCACCACCCTCAGCATGTTGCATATGTTGCCTTATAACAGCAATGGCAGCCCCTAACATTTCTTTGTCTCAGTAAAGCTTTTTCAGTGTTCACTTCTATTAGCTTACTGCAGTGTCTGTTGTGAGAAACATAATGGACAGCTGTTTGTAGAGTTTTAAGTGCTAGGCTGGGCTAGGCTAGTGTACTGCCTGTGTAATTGCCTGATTCTTATTGTTTTCACCTGCTAGCTCTGCTAGTACTCCCTGGCAGCTTCCTACTATTTGTTGTGCTTCCTTTTTCCTTTCTGTTTCCTCAGGGGGGAGTGCCGTGCACACAAGCGCAAACACGCGCATAGCAGCTCACACACGCGCACACATGCTTACACGGGCTAAAACTTGCTTATTCAGGTTAAAACGTGCACACACCAGTGCAAACGCACTTACAACTCTTTAAACAGCCTTATATATGCTTACTCCGGCTTAAACGCACGCACTCACGCTTACATGCGCGCACTCTGTCTTACTCGTGTTTACAGTCGCGCACACGCATGCATGCATGCTCAGCAAGAAACTTTGGTGTTATCCACGGCATACACCTTCCATTTCTTGCCTTTCCCTAGCCTACCTGTTGACACACCATGCCACTCTGCTCCAATGAGCTTCACTTCTTTCATACATGTCCCCCTCGTGATGTCACCTATCTTCTACTCTGTTACTCCCCTTATCCTACTCCTACACTCCACTGACTGTGCTCATTTGCTATGTAAACTTGCGATTCACTATCCTAACCCTCATTTACATAGGATTGCCTACTAATGCTTGGTTACATCTCTTAGACTGAGCTTCCCCCCTTAGCAACCTCTACTCGGTGGCCATGTTGTCTTCAGCCTGCCATTCCCTTGCATTGTACATTAACAATTTAAATAAGATCCACATTTGTGGGTTTTAATTTTTAGTTTTCTGGATTTTAGAGCGCAGCCCATTTGCACGGCACTGCGCTACACTTAAACATCGGAAATCAGAGAAAAATATAATTATTTTTATTTTCATATTGCATCAGGAAACATTTCCAATGGCCATATATTTGACCATTGGCATGCTTCCTGCACTGGATACAACCTTTACTTGGAGCTGTCATGGCTCCGTTTTGCTATTTGCAGAATGGTACTCAGTTGTCAACTGAGTACATTTCTGCAAATAACACTGCTCTTACTCAGACAGGTTCGGGTTTCCTGAATCGCAAATCTACCTCATTTGCATGCCTTTCGCCTGCAATTGAGGTAATTTGCATATCCCAGCCCTGTCCGTGTAAGAGCCGTTTTAGGAGCTCTCTTGCACGCCCCTGCAGGCTGTTCCTGGATCGCTCGTCGGACATGATGGCTGCATAGTCTTACTCTACTCTAAGACTCCATGCAAGCCTTCGTGAATCCGCCCCTTCATGTATCATTATGAAACCAAAAGTATGTTCTTTAAGGTTATAGAATGGAAATTTCCCCTCTTCTATATAAGAAAGTGACACTGGATTATTATTGTAAATCTAGTATTAGAACGTCTATCCTTTCTATGGTGGAAGATTATGTTTATAGTATTTTCAACTATGTTGTCAGGAGATGATATTTTATTTTACTTAAACCTATAGCCTTGGAGGAATTAAATTTAGTGCTAGCAGATGTTTGTTGTAATACTTCCCAGGGTCCAGGTGGGATACCATATTCCTTTTTATAAAAGTTTCTCATCTACAGATAAAATTATTTTTACTGACACTGAATGATTGGTGGACTATTGTTATAGCTTCTTGTTCAATCTGTGAAGATGTCATTATTATTTTTTTTAATAAAGGATATAGGCAAGATTTGGCTAATTGGAGACCCATTACATTGACTGATGTATTTTTTTGGAAGATGCTGTGTAATAGATTTAATAAAGTATTTTTTCTATATTTCATGAAGGCATTTTGGTATAAAATATACAAATAGTAATGATATGTTAATAATTATCTTGGAAGCTTCTGATATTATAAAATCAGGATAGCATGGGCAGCTTTTTGAGGGAGTTATTATTGTCATGTGAATTGTTTTGATTCTGTAGTCCATTCTAGTCTTTAGGATGTTTTAAACCACCCTGGTTTATGTGCCCAATATAAACTTGTTCTTGCTGATATTTATAGACATTCTCAAGTAAAACCTATAGTTAACAGATATTTAAGTAAATTCCTCAAGTTACAAAGAAGAATTAAACAAAGATGTCAACTTAAGTGTTTTCTCTTTAATTTTATTTGTGAGTGCTATTTTGCAGGAAAGTTGCATACCCTGTGCTCCTGCTAAAGGGAAAATACTTCCTGGAATGTCTGTTCCTTTAATTTTTCTTATGTAGATTATCTGGCCATTTTGATTAATTTGGAGCATTGGTTACACTTTATTATTCCTACTGTACAAAAATTATTGCAGGCAGTGGAATTAAACTTTAATATATCTAAATGTTTGAGGTTTGGTAGGGTGCAGTGTGGTATATTTATTCCTTTTGGTATAACTATTAAAAAAGTATTATATATAACTTCTTGTGGTGAATGTTCTTTCATAGCACAGTGGGATCTAATATTATAGGATATCCAAAATTGTTAAGACATATATAAATTTGCTCTAAGATGTCTTTTAGAAAAATATATATTTTGCATTCTGATTTTAGGGAAGTTAGCTTATGTGGGCAAAGTATTTCAGCTTCTGGTTAGCAAAGAAAAGTTATTGTTGTAAATCTTTTTTTCATTTTTTTTTGGTGGATCTAAGTTATATTCAATTAGAAAAACACACACAAAAAAAAAAAAAAACACCACAAAGGAGAGCTTTGCCACTCAGACCATAGGACTTCTAAACTTTATTCTGGTACCTCGGCCTTTCATCTTCCTTTGTGGTATTTTTTTGTTAAACTCAATTAGAAGAATACAATTTACTGTTAATCTGAGGAAGGTGGTATCAGATTAAAAAATAAGATCATGTATTTGGGATCTTTCCATCTGAGGTGGGTATTGTCTATAGTACTGTCAGAACATAAAGATATTGTAGGGAGGATTTTATGGGTAAAATATACTGAAAGTTGGGATTGCTTATTACAGTGTAAAAGAAGACTTGAAACATATTATGGTCCAGGTTTCATACAGTGTGTGGAATAATGCATTTTGTTATTTTCCATGCAAAAATTGCACATAAACAAGGGTAATCAAAGGGGCATGGGCATTTTTTTTTGTGGGGATAGCTCCCCTGTCTGATTTTTTTGGTAGAATCAAGGAAATAGAAAAGACAGGGAAAGAGGAGAAAGAAAAAACAGCAGGGATAAACATTTAAGAAATATCACAATACATGTCAGGTAAAGGTCAGAAAAGCATTATGAGGAGGTAAATTACACAGACAGACCACTGTGCAAGATGGGTGATGACAAATTGACAAGCAGGGCAGAGTTGCATGCCAGCTATGGTATAATACAGAAATGCAGATGTACCTGTGCATGATGTAGTGCCGAGATGCTGTGAATTATATGACAGTCAAAGCTGAAGCAGTATGGTTGACAATACTATTGGGCTGTAATGAAATAAATGTTGATTGCAGTACACAGTGGATGCTGAATCCAATAAAATCTGTCAGCAGTGCAAGTGTAAGCCAAGCTATAGCATGGATGAACAAATCCAACCAGAGAAATGTAGAAGACAAACAGAGAATAGAATATAATCTCCAACTATGCATGTGAAGGCACACAAACTAGCACAGTGCCAAGGAAAAGTAGTAACCAGTTATGTGTCTGTGTGTTACACAACTATGTGCATACAACCTAAATAAACACAAAGCGGACTAAAGCTGTGAAACAGATGCAAAGACATATGCCATGTCAGAGGTAACACAGATGTGTTGTATATGTGTGATCTGTAATGGATAAACAGAATCCAATCAGAAAGCAAAGTCACTGCTCATATACACAGCAATAATTTATAATAATAATTTGCAATGACATTAAATATAATACTAGATAAAGAATACCAGCTTGTGCCTAGAAATGAAGTACAAAACGTCCTGTTCAGTACTGAAAATTCAAGTACAATAGGAAAAAATTACCTTGCCTGCATATGCCTCACAAATGTATAATCTTGAAATTGTTGCACAATGTATTATTTTAACAGTGAAACTAGATGACAATGATGCTAATGTAGATGATGCTAAATGTATGCCATGTATATACATATATATATATATATATATACATATATATATATATATATATATATATATATATATATATATACACACACACACACACATATATATATATATATATATATATATATATATATATATATATATATATATATATATATATATATATATACACACAATGTATATGACAAAGGTAAAATAGGGAAGGGAGGTGGACAACAGAAGTCCACAACAGAAAGGAAATGCAAGCAAATGAAATAAACATGCGATAGAGCTGAACAACTGTATATAAAGGGACACATTGCACATACATATGCTCACTACAGAGAGTGATGTGAAAGTCCTCCCAAGCTACATTGAAGTGAATGGCAAGTGTACGTCACATGGGCAGACAGCACAGCTGATGGCTCTAAACATAATTGTGTCGTTATAACACAAGCACAATAATGTGCAACAAGTAAACAGCAAAATGTGCAGGTATACAACATATCCCTACTCCTGTACACATATATACTGTCATAACAAAGAAATGGAACAGGTGCAACAAACAACCTTAATGACATGTGTGTATATATATATATATATATATATATATATATATATATATATATATATATATATATACGTATTATATATATATATATGCAGATATATACAGCAATGTCCATCATGGATGTGGCAGTGGAAGAACTGAATGTATACTGCTCTGATGTACAATGGCATTTGTGTCTTGATCATACTATCTGCATATACATGTGCATGCAAGTAAATCATCTTTTTTATACACCAAATGCCTAAATATTGGGCTCTATGACTATATTACCATGTATACTATAACATGACATAGAATGAGAATCAATGCATGAAGGAATTATGTTAAATACGGCATCAACTCTACATATAGAAATGGATAAATGACTGTCTATGCATTATATTGATGATAAATACCCATGAAAAGCATTCATACAAATGTGATACAACATGGCAGAATATGTGCAATTACATGTTACAGACAAAGCTAATGTGCCTGTGTGACAGTATGATAACACAATGTTACATGAATCACATGGCCGAGAACTGGTCATGTTGTTGAACAGACATAATGCAGCAACAACCAAGAGTGAAATCGGTGCAATGCATACACATGGATAACTTGTGTAAATAAAGGAAAAGCACCCATTCTGCTGTGTTATGTGAGAAATATGTGAAAGATACAGTTGTTGAGTTGCTGTCATTCTACTCGTATACAGTCGGACAATGTAAGTAGAACAATTGCATCACACTTGCATCACGGTAACTGCAACAGTTAACCTGTCACATAAATGGCCACATGGTGCACTACATGCATAGAAGTGCACATACACACACACACACACACACACACACACACACACACACACACACACACACACACACACACACACACAAACACACACACACACACAGTTAATGTGCAGCACCCCTGCCCCTATGGAGCAATGTATGTATTGTATACAGCACATCATTTAAATGTATTTGCTTATTGCATGAGTACTACATTTATGTGTGTCATACATCATCTGTAACCTAATACAACCTATGACATGATAGCTATGGTGTATGGTCAAACATACATCAGATATGCATGATAGCAATATGATATGTCTGCACAATTGTGCTCGTACATTACATATTTTTGGAATTGTACACACTGTGGTGGCAGCATTACATAACTGGATCACACTGGCAATACATATGATCCAGATGGCACACCCTGATGGGGTTGAACATTATGAAAAATCTCCCTAGACATCTTGCGGAATGAGTCCCATAGGGGCCAAACCATGTCCTAAAAGAAATTTGTATCTGAAAGATGTCCATCATCACCACTCAGATCTGATCCCTTAAATCATCTCCATGTAACGGTGGTTGATGTGTCTGACAGTGAGCATCAATAATAATGGCACATGCAGGTCCATGTCTGTCATCAGCATCATTGCATCCACCTGCCAGGGGTCTGGCATTTCATCTTCTCCATCATCCAATCAGTGAGCCACCATGGTTCCCACACTCTGTCAAGGTTAAAAAAATATATATATATATATATATATATATATATATATATATATATATATATATATATATATGTATATATATATACATACATATATATATATAGAGAGAGAGAGGGAGAGAGAGAGAGATATATACAGAATCTGTGTGCACCCACAATTAGGACCACATAACATAAACAATCTTACATGGCCTATTGGGTGTAATGGTTCTTTATGTCACATCACAAAAATGAATGACCATATGTAAATGTAATTACATATGTGAGGAAAGGCATTTCATTACATAATGTAGAAATCATTATCAGTCAGTCATTCCTACACATAAAACACTACATGATGACCAAATGAAAACTGTGAAAGATATATTTCTTGCTGGTAACATGACAAAACATGACACTAACTGTAACTTGTTTGCTGAAGATGTATCACAATACAATGCAGGTGGCATTTAAACATATTTAGCAGGCAATATTGCCCATAACAAATGAGGGTGGAAGGTGTATGGTCAGGGTCATGCAACATTCCCAAAGTCCTATTATCAATGTGAATGGATGATATCAATAGAATGTTATGTGAGGGACATTATGTCCATCATAGGTTACCCCAATGCATTGCATTGCATTTTATGCAATAGAAAGTTTAGTGGAGAAAATGCTGTTATTACTTGCAAATACAAAACAGCAGTTACTATGCCTGAGAAACCAACATTTACATTTTTTGCATTACAAAAGCAGAACACATATATATCATGACACATCAAGTGAAGTATGGTATGATGGTATTATGAAACAATGTCAAATATCTATATTCAAAACAATTGCTACAGTGTAAGCTAAAATGGTCATTGACAGCAAAACATTTTCGTTGGAGCCTGTAATATAGAACCCTGACATATGCCTCACAATATAGTCATGCAGACCATCTTAATAAAAAAAAAGGCACTTAGTTCATGACTAAAGTGATTATTTTTATGTTAAGATGGGATTTTCTTTGCATAATTGTTCCAAGGTTAAGCTGCATACACAGTGGAGCGTGGAAGAAGCTAGAGAGAAAGCATACTTGTGACTGCTGCGAAAGCATGGTTGTGATAATACATAAGTACCAAAAAAAAACATTTTCCATGGTCCGTTATTTGTATGTGTGCCTGACATAACTGAGTTGAGGAGTCCATAGCAAAGATAACCTGAAGTGTAACTGAGGTTTATGTGCAAGTAAGCAGTCATTTTGACATCCCATGTATAATAGATGTTTCTTAACAGTAGACAGTACAATGAACAAGCAGTGGAAATATCAATAGTTATATACAAATAAGATGAGCAATGCTACATGGTTAATAGCTGACCTCACAACATTAGAGAATTAAGATGCAGTACAACACTTTAAAAAATGTGACAATCATAAACACAGTGACAACATATGATTTATAATTTCTGCCAATGTAGTTTATTCCACACAGTGCTCTTTATCAAGAAATGTATACATCACTATGTGTATTTGTAGTTATTCATATCAGTATACCTGATCAAGTAAAATGCTATAATGCTGATCAATGTATATTTAATAAGCAAATAAGAAATAATAAAAGGAGTGATTTTGGGAAAATTGAAAAAATTAGGGTGGGAGGTTGGCATAATGGTTAAGGTGTTTACCTTACAGACACAAGGTTCCGGGTTTGATTCTCACATGGGGTAATTGGCTAGGCTTAAAATAGCCCACAAGGGCACTTAGCCTAGTACTAATCTATGAACCTATAGAAAAAGGGCAGACAATATTGTGTTAAACAATCCATTACAGTTGTTTCCTACAGAAGTGTATACCATGTTGAAATGAAGTATATACCAGAAATTATCTATCTATCTCATAACAAACATTGAAACAGCAGACATCCACTCAACAACAGAATAGGCACATTATACACAACATAACAGTCAGTGAGTAGTACTATCAAACATATAAGTTTAACTTACATGTGAAACAGTCCAGGTACAAGAACCATGACAGTTACACAGGTATGTCTGGTATTTAGAGTGTATTTTTAAAGTAATATTATTATTTTTTTTTCTCTCACATACCATGCTTATAACTCAAAAGTGGAATAATGCATTAATTCTACAATGTTATTCATAGTTAGTCATGATTATTGTGGTTACCTATCAGATGCATTATGGGTAGTCTTGCATTAATATTAGTATGCCTGATTCTGCAAGGAAAAATTGCATTTTGACAATGTTATGATTGCTTCTAGAAAAATTAATGTTTACAGTTAGAAGACATATCTCTCTACCACCACTGCTCCATCCTGTGAATCCACTTGATTCACAGGGCCTAACTTCTGGTTCTGAACTCAGCACATATAAAAAAATACAAAATAAAAGGCTTTACTAGAATTGAAAGATTCCGTCAGTTGAAGAATACTGAACATCACATGTTCCAAAGCCTTGACATGAGATATAAATTCACATAATGCAAATTCAGTCATTGCTGTATCATTGTCAATACTTCAGAAATGAGGAGTAATGTCAACAAATAGGAGGAACACAAACTTGAACTTGCAACTCTCATATACGTTTACACTCAAAGTCAGACACCTTCCTGCTTTGCTAATCCACCATGGTTGTAATTTCATGGATTTATGTAGCTTAAATAACAGAGATGTATGACTATGCAGGGAAGATTCACAGACAGGGATCAATAATGTTGAAGCATAAGGCCAACTCTAAACATGTTCTTTGCATTTGAAACAGAGCACCATGCAAGCCTGGCTGAATGCCATCACACTGGTCACAGCAAAAGACAAAACCTGCAACATTGCAGAGTTCACATTCTCAGGCAGTGCAGTAGAAACTGTGTATGCACTTGCAGACTTATATACACAGAAAAACATGTACCTCACTATTGGAACATAAATAACCATTTAATTTATGGGGTCAGTAATGATAAAATGTAACTGCATATATTGTGCCAATAAGAATGTACAGCTAAGACATATAAGTACTGGCAATGAGATACATATGCCATAATGATTTAAGTGGGATATTTCTAGAAACATTGTGGATAATGGAGATAGTCATATTTTTCATAAAATTAAGCACTGTAGGCATTAATGAATCTCATGCATACATCATATTTAAACAAGTTATACTGCATAACTAAAAAATCCGCCATATTTGTTCTTATTTAGTCATTACTGAAATATAGATATAACCTTAATGAATCAAACACACATTTTTCCCTGAGACATTTAAATTGGCCATTGTTTAATGGGTTAAGCTTGGTGACAGGTAAATTACCCCATCATACAGGATCACCAAAGATTGCAAATACATAGCTATCCAAGGTCTAAGCACTACAGACACCAATGTACCACATAATTACTAGACATATAAAAGGCTATACTTTATATCTGAACAAGCAATTACCTCACATTTTTGTTCCAATCAAAATGAAATACAAATACTCCATAACAGGAGTCGAACTCAGATGTGTCTCTAAGACCTTTAGTTTGACCTAAAGCTCAACAACTTCTGCTCCAACATGTAACTATCAAACTGAAATACAAACACTATATTACAGGAACTGAACCCACATATATTCCTAAGCCATTCATGTTGACCAGGAGCTCAATACTCTGAGCTAATAGATAGCAGAATCCCTTACACATACAGCATTATTTTTACGGCATTACGTCATATTCTGTCATACAGCAGTATTATATCTATTTATCGGTTTTATAATGTAGACACTAATAACGTATGATTGTATTACTCATCATTCACACATACAGATATATACTGCGTGATGCTTGTCAAACCGTTACTGAGAATTAAGAACAGCATAGTCTCCAAGGCCTAAGCGCTATAAATGTCAGTGAAATAGGGCTGCTCTTTATTTATATTTAGAAAATATACTGTATTAATGCCAACAGCCACACTTCCTGTATATCATTACCTCTACTTTGTGTTACTTTCACTCATGGACAAACTGTGGAGCTTTCCCCCTGGGCATCCCCTGAAAAAGAATATGCACCCAGTTGGAATTTCCCAGTAAACAAATGTAAATAAATAAATGTACTGTGTATTTGCCAAGAAAATAGAGGGCTTAAATTGATTAGGTTACATATAAACTATATAACCAGCAATATTTACAAAATGACCTACAATGGGTTTTAAACTCCCATATAAGAGATCCTCAATAACTCCAACTCATTGTTTATCCAATTAAGCTAACTGACTTAACTACTCCTTCTTGCTGTTAATAAGAATATTGATGGCAAATCATTCACAGCTGTATGTCTATAATGTTATGTACATTAGTATTAGTATTATCATTACAGGTCAACATGAAATCAAACTAAAACATGCCCAAAGACAAACACACACACACACACACACACACACACACACACACACACACACACACACACACACACACACGCACATGCGCACACGAGCACACACACACACACACACACACACACACACACACACACACGCACACACACGCACACACACACATGCACACACGCACACACACACACACACACACACACACACACACACACACACACACACACACACACACACACACACAGTGAGGAAATATCTTTATTATAATGTAGGTGTTAAGGTGTGGTTGATAATACTTTCTGTAGGCCACCACAGGATGGCATTGGGCCTCTGCAACCCTCCAGCAAAGATCCTCATGTCCCTCTGATGCAGGTCATTGTAGCAGTGATGGATTTGTACTCCAATCCAGAAAATCCCAATCAGTGTTGATCCCTTCCAATCTGCTTCCATATCTTCATCATGGCAAAGTTCCTCAGGCATGATTGCACCCCCTGCTCATCAGGGTGGTCAACATCTTCACTTTTGATGTACGAACTATCTTCAAAAATGCATTCTGAAAATTGTTAACTGAGGTCCCACTGAGTTCCCAGATAGCAATGATATGACTAGTAAATGTGCCAAAATCACATTTTAAAATTAGTGCATATAAGATAGTAGCAGACTGTTAGGGGACATTGGGCATGTATCACAGATAGTCCCATTTACTGATATCTATTGGGTGGTTGCACAGAGTAATTTCCCATTATGCTGAGATATTGGTTAATGCACTAAATTTCTAGAAGTTACATGGTCATGCTCAAATGAGATTCCAAAATCTTGAATGTTAATGAAGCTCATTAATAATGTATGAAGCAAACGGTACTTAAAAGAGCACATAAGTGCATTCACTGACAGGTATATCTGACTTTCGGCTACCTTCAAAGGAAAGTTGTCATCTGATAGCTTTGCTGTGGGGGAATACAATACTATCATGACATCTCTAGCTTGCATTTAATGTTTAGAATTCAAGTTGTACAGTCATTTATTGTCCATAAAAGTCTGACATAAAATGTGGCTGTAACATAATGGGTGTAGTATTGAACAATAACCATTTGTATAGATATTTGGCTAAAAACAAACAGAACCTTTGAAAAGTGTATGAAAATGGTAGATAATTATATCCACTGTAAGGTCTGGTTCACATTGGCATTGTCTGGCATGCATAAGGAGAATGACAAATGACAAAGGTTTCTCTAAGCTTGTCTGTTTACTCAATAGTTGATGGATACTCTCTGATACTTAGTAATGCATGTGCTATTGATACAGCTGGAAAAAAAACAGGTATCCTTAGTTTCTTGCGATTAACTTATACTGTCTGTGCAATGCTTACAATTGACAATTTCCAAGTTTTCTGTAGGTTGTAAGTTTTTTGCATAGTTTACACATACACTCTGATCCTTAGTGCATGAGAGGCAGTTGTTAGCACATTCAATGTGATACAGAGAGCATGAGAATGACTTTAACTATTCACTGTGTGCTGTGATGATATGTAAAGCAATGAATTTGTGTTAAAAGGGTTGTGTTGTTGTTTTTTAGTCGTTGTGACATGCCACATATATTTTGATTTTGTTCTTATATCCATTATGTTCTGAAATACATAACAGTGATATATATGATAAGGGATTATTTTGCAGAACTCACATTTGTAAGGGGAGCACAGTAAGTAACTTGAATAATGAGCATAACATCATCAGGCCAATTGCCAACCTACATAAAATGCATGACTTTTGCATATAACACTGTCTTCCAGAAGTCAAACTAAACTAGTATTGACAATTTTACACCACGCGAGAATGATATTATAATCGAGGCTCTGTGAAGGCATGGACGAAGTCACCTTGAATGGATGAGAAATACTGTGAGGAGGAATTAGGTTTGGCTGGAGCTAACTAACAAGAACAATGCTGCCAGTGGTCACAATTGACCTTGTGAGGTGCCTGCCATCAATGATGTTTGGTCATGGTCCTCCGTAATGCTAATCAAGTACACCAATATGAAAGGTCCAGGATTGCCATGGTAGGTGATCCACCATTAACTCCCTGGATGATATTATGATTTTCCTAACATTTCATCACACCATCAGTTGTGATTGGCATATACCTGGTTGAGATATTGAAGCCGTTGTTCCAGAATATGCATGTCAGTCTTGATACATTGCCTCAGACTTCAAATGAATGTGCAAATTATTCAAATATTGTCATATTATTTTCTTCAGCATCAAAATTACATAGTGAATGTAGTCACAAATGAGACCGATTCCCAATGTGTGTCAATGCATATTGCATTAAACATGCAATACATACCTAAGAGTACAAGCAGCACATGTGATGTTTGTCTTTCTCAGTTGCATAGGTCCATCAGCATCAGCACAGCATCAACCCATGTCAAGTAAGTATCTCCACTTACTCTTATTGTGATCCATAGCTGTCTCTACCTCTGCGTCCTGTTATGACATTGGATTATGCTCACAATTTGATTTGTGTATTTCATAGTATACTACAGATACATCATTAACAACCCAATTCCAGGCAAGAACCAGCAGAAATCCAAGATGATTCAATTTTTAATCCAAAGTAAACGTACGTAAAACAAGCCACAACGCACAGTCTCGTAATCCAGTTAAGAGCGCTTTCACTCTGCAAATGCAAAGCTTCTTCAGAACTGAAAGGACAATTACATCAAATGCTTTAAATACAAATTTAATAATTGAGTAATTAGTTTTCTTAAAAAGATATATGTAGATAGTTAGTGTTAAATAAATGTTAAATGTTGAAATCTCATACCAATTTGTAATGTTATATCAAATATACATTTGTAAATGCATCAAAAAAATCGCTTTACATTTTCTTCCTATAATGCAGAATAAAAATACTAATACTAATACTAATACGGTTCCTATGAACCAGAATACACTGGACTTATGTCCACAAAAATAAACCTATCACTAAAGAAGCTATATTTTATATATAATACAATAAAAATTATCTAATAAAAATAAAGCTTCACAAAATCAAAAACATAAATCATATTTCACATGACATAATAATTACTTAATTCCCTAAATGAATACTAAAAGTCATGGAATTCAGAAAATATATATGTAAATATATTGTGTATATACTGAATGTTAAATCTATTAATAAACCTAACTCTAAAAGTAAACCAATTTGGTCAATACTGTTATAAAAATAAAAAAAACCTTAAAAACTTCCTTAAAAACTACATGTTCCCATACTTTTAAATACTTAGCTCGCCTTAATTTTAAAAAACTAGTAATACTGATATAATCATTTAAACCGGGTGACCTCCCAGCATCAGTTTCTACCTGCCAAAACAATTCCCTAAATTCTACACTGGACTCCCAATTACCCCCTCTTGGGTCTATAGTTACTTGCTCCAATACAGCAAATTTAATTTTCATGTTGGGACAAACTAAAGAATGTTTTAAAAAGGCGTTGAACTCTTTCTTCTTATTAACTTCATATAAATGTTCATAAATCTTTTTTCTAAGGGTATGTGTAGTTTTCTCTATATAAAAACTATTACAACTAACACAAATGCCAATGTAAACTATTCCCTTCGTACCTTAATTGTAATAGTGAGAAGCCTTGAATCTAATTCCTCTAGAAAGAATATGTATTTCCTTCTCCTGCAAAATATATTCACATTGACGGCAAGCGCCACATTTAAAGGTACCCCTTTTCGTTCTGTTTGTAACTGCATGACTAAGACCCATCCTTTCAAATATGTCCTTTAAGTTCAAACCCCTCCTTCTAATGAAGGAAGGTTGTGTAGGAATATATCTCCCTGTTTCTTCATTTACTTTCAACAATGGCCAACATTTTTTAATGGTTTCTTCTACTTGGTCCGATATAGCCGAAAAAGTGTGAGTAAATGCATGATTGTAAGACCCTTCTTCTTTACCCTCCAGTAATTCATCAGGTTGACCCAAGCCTAATAATGGAAGAAATTTTCCTTCCCTGTTGTCAGTCACCTCTTTAACTAAACAACGTATTAGGGGATCTGGATAACTCCTTTCCAAAAACAGAGACCTAATATAATCAACTTCCTGGAGAAATACAAAATTGGCACTCGTCATTCTAGACGTCCTAATTAATTGACCTTTCACAATCCCCTTTTTCTGATGATATGGATGTGCACTATCAAAGTGCAAGTACATATTGGAAAAGGTGGATTTCCTATATAAATTTGACTGAAAGCAATAATTTAAATAATCCTTATATATAGTAACATCTAAGTAATTTATACTAGATTCATCAATATTATAAGGAAATTTCAAAAATCCAGTACAATTATTCAAATAAATCATAAACTCCAAAAATAATTCCTTGGTGCCACTCCAAAAAATACAGATATCATCCAGGTATCGGGTGTAGAAGGTAATATACTTATACCAACTGGTGCCAAACACAAATTTTTTCTCCCAAAAATAAAGCACAATGTTAGCATATAAGGGGGCACATGGTGCCCCATGGCCACTCCTTTTCTTTGTTGGTATAGGTATCCGTTAAAATAAACAAAATTGCTTTTAAGAATTGTATCAACAAGGTCCAAAATCAAATTCATTGTATTACCCCCTAAACCTGCTTCGAAACTTATAATTTCACGAAACCATTCCAACCCAGTGTCATGTGGAATACTTGGAAATAACTCAATCACATCAATAGTGGCAAACTTCAAATTTGTCATTGGAAATTCTTCTCAGAAAATCCCAAGAATCCTTTGTAATATGTGATATAGAGTTAATAAATTTCATGAGTTGAGAATCCACAAAAATAGCCAGAGGCTCAGTTATACTCCCTGCTCCAGCAACTATAGGTCTAAATTTTAGTGTATCAATTCCTTTATGCACTTTAGGAATTCCGAATATGACCGGGATTCTCAGATTATCCACATGCAAAAAATTGAAAAGCTTTTCATTAATACTTCCTTGAAGCAAATGGTCAGTTAAATAATATTTTATCTTGGAATAAGCAATATTTATTTCATTCTGTGAAACAACAGTGTAACAATCGGAATCCTGTAAAATATTATAAATGTAAGTGTCATACTCATCATTGTACATTAAAACTACCCCTCCACCTTTGTCCGGTTTCATAATTCAAATTTTTTCATTTTTTAAGATAATCAATATTTTTTCTTCTTCAGGCAAATAACTTTTAAGGGAGTTGTTGTAGTGGTGAGTATGTCTTAGTTCCTGCTCGACCATTTCTTCAAAAAGTTTTAAGAAAGGGTTAGTTGGTGGATTAAATAAACTTCTCCTGGATAATTCTTTATTATTCAAATGTGCACCTTTAAAATAAATTTGTAAATTTAGTTGCCGGATAAATAGTTTAATATCAATTAAAGTATTAACCACAGATCCAACTTAGTGGGTACAAACTGAAAACCTTTGGTAAAAAGTTTAAAATACCAATCATCAATGCTTAAATCTGTAAAATTATAGATTGTGAAATTGTCTTTTTTTACATATTCCCAAATCAATACTGTTAATCGCGTGTTCTTGAAAGGTGTTGTCTATATTCTCCAGGAGTGATAAATTACAATCATAAAAATCTAAAAATTCTGTGTTCTCGTTGGATATCTGTTCCCCCTCCCCCCTGAATGTCTTTGTGTTCTGATACGAATAGTTCCTCTGCTTCCCCGCTAATCTCTCGCTTCTCCTCATTGTATCTTCTCCTAAAGGGAGAATATGTTGTTCAGTATTAAATTCAACATGACCCACAACCCCAGGTTGGTCCACCCATGTGTTCCTAGACTCTCTGGGGTTGTTAAATACAGGATAAGCTCTACCATTTTTATAATCACTTAGGTCACGGTCAAGCTTTTTCACTTTCCTGAAAATTACTTTGTCACATTAATTATCTATTTCTCCAAATAAACTGTCATATTTCCTAGCGTCAAAATTCCCTTTCTGGAACTCAAAAATCTTTTTATGTAACCCATTTGTTTCAACAAGTAATATTTAATTCTGGGATTGATAATCCTTAACCATTAATTTTAACATTTCAATCACAGTAGTATTAAACAAATCAGTAAGCTGTTGATATAATACAGAATTGTTTCTAACATTGTTAGGGTATTTAAACAATCTTAACCCCTTAGGAACTCTTTCCATTAGAATACATTTGTTTAAATAATCAATTTCAAGCTGATTTGTTTTCAATATGTATAATTTGCCTCTGAATTTGTTGAAAGTCTGGTCAAAAGTCTCAAAGTCTTTGTCAAAATTCAGTTCATTAAAATTAAATCGTCGACTTGACCAAGTGTCAAAGTTAAAATTGGCAGTACCTGTATTAATTTTACCCCCTTGCAAGGGTGCTACTCTGTTGTTTCCATTGTTTTTAGCGTTCATTTCGTTGTCAACACAATAACCACCACGCTTGTCTCCATCTCTTTGAACACCACTCTTTAAACCTGTTTGCCCTTGCCAACACTCCTGCTGTTCACGATAAAGCATTTGGTTGCCAGGTATTTCTGATTGACCTGGTAAAATTGTAAGATTTCTGCTGGTTCTTGCCTGGAATTGGGTTGTTATTGTTTTTTTTTTTTTTGTTGTTCTTCCTTTTGTGTTTACAGATACATCATTGCCAGACATTGCCAATGAAGATGCACCTACAGATAGACCAGGTATGGTTGTCCACCTTTTTATAGGGTACAGCAAATCTGAGCACAACCGTGATGCATGTTATTCATGATGTTTGTTTCCATACATAGGAACATCTGTGCAACATGTTCACCATTTATCATGTAAGTGTCTCCATATCCTGTTAGTTTGTATTGTAGTTGTCATGTACCATTGCCTGCAGTCATGACTGATGTGCATTCCTACATATTAATGCAAGTCTGCCTTATCATCCTACAGGATTTACAGTACCACTGCAGAGATGCTCCCCAAACAGGGATAACATACATGGTAAGGCATTCCATATGTTTATTACATGTCAGTGTTGATGATCATGTCAGTGCACTTCCTGAAAACTGTATTCTTCCTCACCTGCCTATAACAGCAATGACATTCACAGTAGATTCTGACAATGGTATGTGCCCATATTATCTTGTGTGTGATATACCTCTGCTGGAATGCATCATAATGGCTCTTATTTGCTTCCTAATGATGTATTGTTTATGGTTCCTCATGACATTTTCAGTTCAAATCTTACCTGTGGTGATGGGGGTCCCACTAGGACATGTCAGGTATGTGTTGCTATTCTATTTATTTTGAATTGTCAACATGCAATATATTGCCTACATGACATCTCTCTCTTACATAGAGTCGATGAACCTCATCCAGGCACATTGTCTTGGTAAATCTATATCCCCATTAATGCTGTGATCATATAGTTGGCCCATTTATCATTACTAAGCTGCATCATGTATTGTTTCTGCATGTAATTAGTTTGTGTCATCTGTATCTTAGTGCATCCCATCCACTGCCTGCTTCCTCCAGTAGCATGTCCACTGAGTCTGAGTTGGGATGTGATGTTAATGACTGTGATAGCACAGCCCATGGCACACAGGCCACAAATTTGGGTTTACTGTTTGGCCCAGAAGGGGACAGCTGTGTAGATCATGCTGTAGCCTCAGATATTTAGGACGATGGCTGGACATTCTGATGATATGGTGATGGCAGTTGCCTGATATGATTAACTCCATAGTCATTGTCTCATGCAGAGTCAGGTGATGAGGGTGACTCTTCCACACAACCAAGAGGTACTGCCCTTCTTAGGACACACAGGCATGTTTTTGCTGTGCATGGATGTGTGTCGAGGGTGTCTACCTACTATTACAGGTGAATGAACTTTTCCAGCAATGTCATGCAGCTGACCTTCATGTTCTTGCTCATGCAGCCAATTATATAGCATATCAGTTTTGTGTGTTACTTGAAGTACAGGAGTGCAGACATGGTGAGATCATGGGTGCATTGGCATATGACTGAATCTGCACATGCATGTATTTATACAAATGTTGCTGCATCAACTACATAGATATATGTTGCAGGAATACTGTGTGGTCAATGTCATTCCTGCTCTAAATGTCTGCATATATATTACATTGAAATAACCCACATGGTAGCAATACCGTGTATAGGTGAGGCAGCACAGTTATTTTATGGCTAGTGTTTTGTATATGTATTTGCCAATGTATTCTCATACATGTCATGGATCTTACTTTCTTGGGATTGGGCCTGCTGGACATGTATTGTTTTATGGTATGACTCTGTATGATGATATTAACTGTCCAGTGGGTAATTCAGTTGTGCACACCTCCTGCACCCCATACATGTGCCTGCATGTTCCTCTTTAGTGATGTACCTTGCAGATGGTCTTGCTGGATTGCTGTTTCCTCTCAGTGTTTTATATGTCTGCATAGTGCTATACATTAAGATTATGTTATGTACAGTGTTCACTTTGTCCAACTGATGGATCATTTCCATTAGTTCTAAACTGTGCTGCTGTTTTTGGACAACATATGAACATTGATGTTTACTCTGTGTACTTCTGTACCTGCGGCCAGTCATAACTTAAAAGTGAGTGTCAGACACTACCATGTTGCTTGAGTTAGGACAACTGTCCACATCCTTCGCCCTCCACAAAGATTTATTTTCCCCCCTGTTTCCTCCCAGTCCTCCTCTGAGACCTGTGGACTATCATCTTCAGGCTTCTGGCGTTCCTGGGGTAGATCACTCACACTTGCAGCTGGCAAGCCATCATGATTTGCTGTTAACATATTGTGCAGCAAGTCACACACAGTAATCATCTGTGCTGCCTTTTCAGGTACGTACTGCAGTGCATCCCCCACTTGCAGACATCTGAATCTAGATTTCAGCATGTCAAACCATCATCAATGATGTTTCTTGTTGCAGTGTGTGTGCTCTGTTGTATGTATCCTCTACAGAGTGTGATGGGGATCTATATGGTGTCATTAGCCACAGCTCCAGTGGGTAACTGCAGTCACCTGTTTGTGGAAAGGAAATTACACATATATTGAAATCATGGGTACTGTTGATGGGTTTGTATTTTGTTTACAGCATACCTGTATTCCTGTACTTACCAAATAGTAGTCCCTCTGGTATTTCACTATTTTGGAAGGAGGCCCTCACACCATTTTTTTGCCATATTGCAGCATCATGTACAGTTCCAGGGTGTTTCACCAGTATGTCTGTTATGATGTCATCTACTGTGTACACCACCTGGCAATTAAATGACTGCCACCCTTTCTATTTATGTAGATTTCTGATTCAGGTATTGCAGCTGTTTTGATAGGGATGTGGCTGCAGTCTATTGCAATAAGAACAAAGGGGAAATTGACAATGGTGTAGAAATGGTGCCTGACATTCTTGCACTCTATGACTATGGCTAAAATGTGAATGTAGTCATCCATGTTGATGCACATTGCTGCCAAGAGTTGGAAGAGAATGGGAGTAGCAGCTGTCTGTGGCACTCTTACTGCATCTCATACATGCTCTTACTGTATCTCACATAAGCTCTCACATATGGTTTGAAATTTTCCTGATGCCAGTATACTAAGTTCAGGCATACTTTGGTCTCAACAGGTATTGCGTTACCTCACAAGGTACATGCATACATGTGCAGGGCACACATGTTACACACAACCAACACCTGCTTTCTGTCTAATTGGTACTTGTCAATTATTTCTTGATCAGAGAGCTGGTGTAGATGTAGCCTGGCTCAACTTATAACTGGCTACTTTCTAGGATGCACTGACAGATCTTTTTTCTATGGCTAGCAGTACTCCAGCCTTCTGTAATGCATTCCAAGCCAGTTGCATTTTTTTTAAAGTAATGATGTGGATTCTGCAGGATTTTATCTGAAAAATCTTTCTCTCTCTCTTGGCAATAAAATAAGGCTACACTGAATGTTTTCATAAAGTTATTAGTGGAGAACTTTGTTGCATTTAATGTGTTTGGTGTGTCACTGTGTTTTGGAATCCAGCAGGCCTGCATGGATTCTGTAACTATCTTACACTGAATAAATAATTCCTAATGCTTCCTTAAGCGTACATTATGGAATCACATCTGCCATTGGTGCGCTG